>NC_048309.1:41670986-41757373 GCF_013100865.1 Trachemys scripta elegans
GAATGGCTGAGCCATTACAAACATTGACTCTATCTCCCCTTGTAAGTATTCTCACACTTCTTATCAACCTGTCTGTACTGGGCTAGCTTGATTATCACTTCAAAAGTTCTTTTTCCCTCTTACTTAATTGGCCTCTCAGAGTTGGTAAGACAACTCCCACCTGTTCATGCTCTCTGTATGTGTATATATATCTCCTCAATATTTATTCCACTCTGTATGCATCCAAAGAAGTGGTCTGTAGTCCACGAAAGCTTATGCTCTAATAAATTTGTTAGTCTCTAAGGTGCCACAAGTACTCCTGTTCTTCTTTTTCCCTTCCAGGTTACTCTTAGGACTCCCTGAATGCAAAGTTCTTCATCGCATAAAACCCCAAACCTGCCTCGTTCCTTTGTGTCTCCATTTCCTCCTCAACCACTGCCCCTGTTTGTCTGTATCCGCTACCGAATGCCCAGTGAACTAACATCATTTCACACCATGTAGAGATCAAGCCTAGGAGTTTATTATGTACAGCGCTGACGGAGTGTCACCTGGCTTATTAGGCTCAGAGACACTGTCAATCAGTTGATTACAATGGAATATATGGATTTTCCATGGGTGGGGGAAAGTGACGGGGTAGGTAGTTCTACAACCCCTGATAGGTTTTGCAGCAAGACAAATAGCACAGTAGCCAATGGTTAAAAGGTTACATAATGTCTCCGCCCATGGTCTCAAGTTAACAAGTTAACATTTAATTAATACTTTGATAAATGTATTAGTATAATATATATATATGTTGAATTCTGATTTGGGATCCATAGGAATGAAGCAACTCCTCTGATTGTCCAACAGATACATTCCTAGGGGTTAAAGCAAAGAAATAGTGAAAGTATATAGCAATAAAGATCATCTCCTTTGTGTCTTAAGGCAGGCATTGGTCCCTGGGAAAGGGAGGTGGGAGGAGGCCATATCTTATACTAACATGTTCCAACCTCTCATAAACTCAGGATTGGAGATGTGGGAAGAACATCTCCCTACAAAAGAAACTAACACAACAGACACAGGGCTTCTTTGGTCAGTCTGCAACTCTGACTAAGACACAATTATTCAGTTATTGCTCCAACATCTGGCAATTTTGCTGACCAGGCTTATCTTAGCAAAAGCAAGGTTATCTTTTGGTTATTCTGCTTTTTCCAAGCTAATCACTGTTCGCTAGGCCTCTGGTCTCTTGACCAAACTCTGGACTTTGGGCCTGGAAAAGAGCTGGCACAATTCATATACCAAGTTATTACCTAAGCTGCACATGGATTTTAACCCTTCATCTCTCCACACCTGCACCACTTTCCCCGTTGGATATATCTGCAATGTCACTTATTAACTAATCCATATTACACAGAGGAATCACCTTCCCCTTTGCTCATCCCCCCTGACAGCTCATTTCTATTGACTGCTTCTGTGCACTGGTTATGTTTCTCGGAGATGCCCAATGCATTTCTCAGCAGCCACTGTTGGAGGTTGGGATTCACAGGTCCAGTTAAGCCCTGTCGTAAGGCACATTACACTGAGTGGAAAGTGCGTCATAAGGTTCAGTGACCTCCCCAGACCAGCCCAGACCTGATGAAGACGTGTTACTGTCCACTCCACCAGCCAATACTCCCAACCTACACGGCTCCTTGTCGCCTTATACCCGCTGGGTGCAACCCACATGCAAATCCCTACTCACAGTGTTGCTGGTTAAATACCAACCCCTGGTTCTAGGAGCCCCAGTCTCTCCACAGACGCAGAACTGCCCGGTCCTGCCTGCTGGGGAGTTCCCCTCATTACATGAAAACGAGAATGAAATTTCTGTTGCTTTTCCTTTCCCTGTTCTCCGCCCCCACCTGTGAGTGTCCATGGGTCAGTGGGGGGAACTGGTGACAGATCTGAGGAGTCTCTCTGTGGCTAATGCCTTTCTTGCTTTCTTTCCCTTTTCCCAGGTGTCCTCTGTCAGGTGCAGCTGGTCCAGTCCGGCCCAGGAGTGGTAAAACCTGGAGAGACCCTCACACTGACCTGCGCTGTCTCCGGATTCTCCATCACTACTCAGTATTACGACTGGCACTGGATCCGGCAGCCCCCTGGGAAAGGACTGGAGTGGATGGGGTATGTGTACCCATATAACAGCGGGGAGACAGGCTATGCCCCGTCTCTCCAAGCCCGAATCACCATCTCTGCAGACACCGCCAAGAACCAGTTCTCCCTGCAGCTCCGCTCGCTGACAGCTGCAGACACCGCCACCTATTACTGCGCCGGAGACACAGTGACACAGAGCAGAGCAGGGACTGGCACAAAAAGGGGAAGCGGTTTCCAAACAGCCCAGGGAGGCCCCAGTTACAGGGATAGTGGAGCCCTGCAGAGAAAGAGACACACACAGTGAACTCACCAGGGACATCTCTATGTATTTTGCCGCCCCAAGCACGGCAGTCAGGAGGCTTTCGGTGGTGGGTACACCGAAGCCGCGGGACCGGCGGACCTCCCGCAGGCATGCTGCCGAAGGCTCCCTGACTGCCACCCACACAGCGACCGGCAGGCCACCCCCCCCCCGTGGCTTGCTGCCCCAAGCATGCGCTTGGAGTGCTGGTGCCTGGAGCCGCCCCTGGGCTCAGGGAGGCTGCGGCTTCAGACCCATCCGGCGAGAGAGAGCAGGTGGCCATCCCTGTCCCAGCTGCTGAGTTCCAGGCCGAGCTGCAGAAAGATCCCTCCTAGCGGAAGATAAGGGACCTGGCCAACCTCAATGCGGTACAGACCATGGGACGAGGTGGCCAGAAAAGGTTCCTGTGGGAGAAGGGGTTCCTGTACCGAGAATGGGCTCCCCCCAGGGAAAAGGGGTCATGGGGGATCAGGAGGCAGCTGGTGGTACCCCAGAAGTATCGCCGCCAGCTGCTGTGCCGGGCCCATGACATTCCTCTCTCAGGGCACCAGGGAACCTGGCGTACCCAGCAGAGGCTGCTACGGAGCTTTTACTGGCCTGGGGTCTTTGTTACTGTCCGACAGTACTGCCAATCATGTGACCCCTGCCAGAGGGTGGGGAAGGCCTTGGACAAGGGGAAAATGGCTTTAGGACCCTTACCCATCATAGAGGAGCCTTTCCAGAGGGTGGCCAAGGTCAAAAGGGGGCTTTTAACCAAGAGACCCCGAATCACAGCCCTCCAGACCGGAACGCTGGGAGAAGACCCCATCCCAGTGTGAACCCCAGGGGTATTGGGGTGGCAAAAGGGCACAGGCCTCATAAACCTTCCCACATTCAGCCTGCAAGCACCATCAAGTACAACAAACCCACGGGAGGGCCTGAAACTGGAAGGGCCTGGTGTAACTCCCACCAAGGAATGGGAGAGATGATGGGGCATCCATGGGAACGTTGGTGGGGTCGAACTTCCCCAGGTCACTGGCTAAAGTGACCCCGCTCAGTTCGGTCTCGAAGGGGGGGGAGATGTGACGAAGTGGGAATGTTCTTAATGTTTCCTCTGAATACTGTGTGAATGCCTCAGTTTCCCCTATGGGGATGAGATTGTTGAGCAAAGGGCCAGTGCACATAAATGGCTGACACTCTGTCTCCTGGCAACTAATGGCCGGGGCCCTTCACCCCAGCAAGGGGATAGCTAAAGGTGTTGGAGACCAAAGAGATCAGGTGACCCCCTGGCCCAGGAAAGGAACAAAGCCCAGAGGAGGAGGGGCTGGAGGGTGAGTCAGTTCGGAGCTGGCTGGGAAAATGGAGGGGAGCCCAGATGGGCCTCTGGCCTCCCAACGGGGCTCTGGCCTCCCTGCCCGCCCCCCAAGATGGATCTAACTGAGGGGGTCCTGTTGTCTGTACCTGCAAGACCTGTCTTGGACTGTGTTCCTGTCATCTAAATAAACCTTCTGTGTTACTGGCTGGCTGAGAGTCATGGTGAATCGCAGGAAGCCGGGGGTGCAGGGCCTTGTTTCCCCCCACACTCTGTGACATAGACCTATCCTCCTCTAGTTCTTTTTTGAACCTAGTTATATATTTTGCCTTCACAGCCCCCTCTGGCAAGGAGTTCCACAGGTTGACTGTGTGTTGTGTGTCTGTTTAAAAAGCCCCCACACAAAGCGTTCCATTTCCCATGCGTTCCTCATTCCTGCCACTGCAACCCCAGCCCAGAAACTGCATCTTCTACTCTCAGGCTCGGTTCCCTCCCCTTTCCCCAAAGATCTTTGTGAGGCCGTGCTCCTAAAACCGGCCTTTCCTCTTTCGTTAGATACTCCGAGGAGAGTCTCAGCATCGGGACATCCATTCTCTTTATTGTTTCTGTGCCCTGCTGCGATGTTTATTTTACAATCCCAGACAGGAAGAGGGGGGTCTGACTCTCCCATCCCCCACACAGAGCTCCAGCCTCCCGGAAAGCTTTTCCCCACACTCTGTGTTGGGGAAAACCTCACAATTTCCTTGTGTCCTGTCCGGTCATTTCCAGGATTCCTGAGGGTTTACAGGGACATTTAAATGTGAGCAGGGGGGAAAGAGGCTGAGCCCTCCCTGCTCAAACAAACCCTCTGTTATCGCCTTCATTCGAGTTCAAAACAACCCCACTTTACACTCCCAAACGCCCAGTGCCAAGATCCCACAGAGATGGGCGCCAGTCTCAGACCCCGGACAGCTGGAACCCGGGCAGTGATTAGGAGGCGCTCGCTAATGCTCTGCTCATCCCCAGCCTGGCGCACAGCTAATGAGGGGAGACTGGCCAATGGGCGCTGGAGATCGCTCCTTGTTCCAGCTCCTTTTCAAGAGGGGCGGGGGAGGTTGGGGTGTTTTATGCAAATCTCAGGCCCCTGTTCCCCGTTTAAAGAGCAGCGCCTGGGTTCTCACCGGGACCCGCCTGCTCAGGGCCTGACTCGCATCTTCATTGGTTTGCGTTTCACTTGAAGACCAGCATGAAATCTTTACTCGTCCTCGTGCTGTCACTGGCCGCTGCCCCGGGTGAGTTCCCAGGGGAGATTTGGGAGAAATGACCCATTCCATAGCAGAAGAATCGGGGCTTTAACACTCCATTTTATTTTCCCAGGTGTCCTCTCTCAGGTGCAGCTGGTCGAGTCCGGCCCGGGCGTGGTGAAGCCCGGAGAGCCCCTCACCCTGAGCTGCGCTGTCTCCGGGTTCTCCATTAGCAGCAGCGGCTACAGCTGGGATTGGGTCCGGCAGCCTCCCGGGAAAGGGCTGGAGTGGATGGGATATGTGTATCCTCAGGCCGGGACCACAGGCTCTGCCCCGTCTCTCCAGGGCCGAGTCACCATCTCTGCAGACACCGCCAAGAACCAGTTCTCCCTGCAGCTCCGCTCGCTGACAGCTGCAGACACCGCCACGTATTACTGCGCCAGAAACACACACAGTGACACAGAGCAAAGCAGGAACTGGTAGAAAAGCGGGTAGCAGTTTCCAGGCAGACACGCAGGGCATTGAATGACTCACAACTTTCATTATTTGTAGGCGAGGCAGCATCAGATTTTTACTGGTAAAAGGCGGTTAATGTGGATTTAATCAAACACCCCCAAAATATATATTTTCATCCTTAATAATAGAAATTGACAAAGTAAATAAAAAGCTTAAAATTTATAATTCTGTGTAACTATATAAAAATCAAAAAATGTTTTCAAAGAAACATAAATGTTGGCTGCCAAATTATTTTTAAGAACCCAAAATCTGCCAAACCTAATTATCTCCCAACTCGGCTGGCGACAGGCCAGTCCTTTTCACAGGATGTTACTTCCAGCCATTACACATGTCCCAGACCGTCCTTCCATCAACTCACTGTGGGTAGAACCGCTCTGGCTGCTAACCCACGGGGAGGGTCTCAAAGGGACACGTGGATCTGGAATTATCAGAATTCAAATTCAGCACCAACAATCCGGGGGAGACACTCACAAAAACGGAGGCACCGGAAGTCATATTTATCCTCCTGGTACAAAATCCCACCGGCCTCGGAATTGCAGCAACTCAGAGCGAGCTGTGCAGGGGCCGAATTGCTGATTCCTGAGTGCATCAACACTCGGATGGAACAGTCTCAGGGTTTCTCTTCCTCCTCCTGGCTGCCCGTTAGGTGAGAATTTAGAGGAGAGACAGGGAAAGCATATATCTTATGTGTTAAGTGAAAGGGATTAAGCTTAGGTTGAAAAATAATTCAGAATTGCGGTTAGCGGATAACTATAGGTTTATGAAAACAACAAGGAGCTTATGTATGTTACCATACATGTATGTAACATACATAAGCCAGTAAGTGAACACTTCAATCTCCCTGGGGTCATTCTATTACAGATTTAAAAGTCACTGTCATTGAACAAAAAAACTTCAGAAACAGACTTCAAAGAGAAACAGCAGAACTAAAATTCATTTGCAAATTCAACACTCTTAATCTGGGCTTGAATAGACACTGGGAGTGGCTGGCCCATTACAGAAGCAGCTTTTCCTCTCCTGGAATTGACACCTCCTCATCTATTATTGGGAGTGGACTACATCCACCCTGATTGAATTGGCCCTGTCAACACTGGTTCTCCACTTGCGAGGAAACTCCCTGCTCTCCATGTGTCAGTATATAATGCCTGCATCTGTAACTTTCACACTATGCATCCGAAGAAGTGAGGTTTTTACTCACGAAAGCTTATGCCCAAATAAATCTGTTAGTCTTTAAGGTGCCACCAGACTCCTTGTTGTTTTTGTAGATACAGACTAACACGGCTACCCCCTGATATAGGTTTATGGTTCGGGTGAGGTCAGGATTCTAATTCAAATTAGGATTGGGACTAGAGCGCGAGACAGAGTTAGGATTAGGAGTAGGGCTACAAATAAATGTAGGGTTAGGTTAGGGTTATGGTTAGCAGAAGGGTATAATGAAAAAATAAAAGGATGGTTTTGGACAGCAGACATAAAATGATTCTTTATCTTGATAGGAAGAAAGAGGACAATACAGGATCAAAATAAGTGGAACTCTTATGCCCTTTGGAGAAGATTTCTAATCGTTATTTAATCGCCTAGGTCCAAAAAGGGGGAAGAGGATTCTATGCATTGCAGTGAGACCAGTTTTAATTGGAGTGTTGGATGGTTTTGGACAGCAGAGTTAAAGTGATTCTTTATCTTGCTAGGAGGAAAGTCGACAATATGGAGTCAAAATAAGTAGAACTCTAAAGCAACTAGGACTAGATTTTTAACGTTATTCAATGGCTTAACTCGCACTGGATTCAAAGGGAGGTAGGAGCTTCAAGACCTTTACAAACCCTCTGGCCCATTCAAACTCCTTTTCCATATTCCCAAAACGCCACCACCTTCCCCAGCCACACAGGATGTTCCCTGGTACCCACAGGGACACACCAATAGAAATTCTCTCCAGGTAGATGAAAATGGGGTGAACCCAAGATATTTTATGACACTCTCCATGAGTCACTTGGTTCAAAGGCTTCCTTGGAGCGCGAACCCAGCGGTAACTCGGGGGGGGTTAGGAAGAAACTTCCCCTCTGAGCGGGATATTCCACAATGTTCCACTCGGGGGCAGCCTGGCGCCACTCTCTGAAGCTACTGTCACTGGCCCCGGACAAAGACCGATGGACTCTGGGTCAGTCAGAAATGTTGCCACCCACCCCTTTGCAATGTTTGTTGTTGTTTTGGTTTGGGTTTTTTGACTGGGTGCGGTACTGATGCAGCATTGGGCAACGACTGCATCGGAATCTGCTGGAGCCGGGTGTATCTGCCTGAATTTCTTATTGAGACAGAGGAGCTGAAACGCCCTATGGGCCACTAGAGCGCCTGAGTAACTCGTGCGCCTGGGATATGTGCGGAGGGGAAATACAGACTAGAGAGGGACATTTCCAGAGGCTTAAATCACCACCTGCTTTGCTGCCCCGGTGTCATGCCTGGGTCTCTTGAAGGAAGGCTGCGGGGTTGTGCAGCCGCGGTCGGAGGCTGAGCGAGAGCCCTCAACAGGGGACAGTTATCTCCTGAGACAGCCCTGGGCTTTCCTGGGCACGCTCTGTAGTTCAGTCTTACTAGGAGCTGGGCTGCTGCTTCGGAGCGCGTTCTGCTCCTTTCCCTCCTTTCAAATGAGCCTGACGTTCCCCAGATCATTCACTGACATGGGTGAGGAGCGCGCTGGAGAATTGCCTGCTGTCCGACGGGGGCTAATCCCGACACTGCCACTGGATCAGAGGTCGGGTCACTTCAGCAGGTGGGTATTGTAGTTTTAAGAATGCTTGATAGAGATCTTGTTGGTAAGACAACTCCCACCTGTTTATGCTCTCTGTATGTGTGTATATATATCTCCTCAATATATGTTCCATTCTATATGCATCCGAAGAAGTGGTCTGTAGTCCACGAAAGCTTATGCTCTAATAAATTTGTTAGTCTCTAAGGTGCCACAAGTACTCCTGTTCTTCTTTTTCCCAGTTTTATGGACACATGATCATAGATGGATATTGAGCTCTGAAGCCTAGTGACTGATTTTTATTCACACTGTCTGTAGCTCCCGTTCCTGTGCCCAGGGCTGGATTGTTTGTGGAAGTGCTGCCCCGCGCGGCGCATGGGAGAAGGGCGGTTCGGCCGCTCGGGTTTTTGTATGAGCCCTGTCGGGATTCCCCTGTGTGTGTGTGTCTCGCACTGTGATACCGGGCGATGTCCTTGGGCTTCAGGTTGCTCATCTGCAGGTACAACAGGCTGTTGGGGTCATCTCTGGAGATGGTGAATTGACCTTTTACCGTGTCACTCTCAGGGCCGGCTCCAGGTTTTTCCCGCCACAAGCAACAACAACAACAACAACAACAAAAAAGGAGTGCTGCCCCTTGAAAAGTGGTGTCCCAAGCACATGCTTGGAACGCTGGTGCCTAGGGCCGGCCCTGGCTTCTGTGCACTGTTTATGTTTCTCGGAGATGCCCAATGCATTTCTCAGTAGCCCTGTTGGAGGTTGGGATTCACAGACTCAGTTGAGCCCTGTTGTAAGGCACATCACACTGAGTGGAAAGGCTGTCACACAGTTCAGTGACCCCCCTCCCCCATCCCAGCCAAGACGTGATGAAGACGTGTTACTGTCCACTCCACCAGCCGAGCCGACACTCCCAACCTACACGGCTCCCTGTCACCTTATACCCACTGGGTGCAACCCGCATGCAAATCCCTCCCCAGGGCCTTGCTGTTTAAAAACGAACTCCTGATTCGAGGAGCTTCAGTCCCTCCCAAAACACAGACCTGCCCGGTCCTGGCCTCTGGGGAGTTTCCCTCATTGCATGAAAATGAGAATGAAATCTCTGTGGCTTTTCCTTTCCCTGCTCTCCACCTTCGCCTGTGAGTGTCTATGGGACATGTGGGGAAATTCGGGGCAGAACCATACATTATTTCCATGGCTAATTCTCTCTTTGCTCTGCCTTTGCTTTTCCCAGGTGTCCACTCCCAGGTGTAGCTGGTCCAGTCCGGCCCGGGAGCAGTGAAGCCCGGAGAGACCCTCACCCTGACCTGCGCTGTCTCTGGTGTATCCATCACTAACAGCAGCTACAGCTGGGACTGGTTCCAGCAACCTCCCGGAACAGGGCTGGAGTGGGTGGGAGGGATTTATCCATATGATGGGAGCACAGCCTACACTCCGTCCCTCCAAGTCCGATCCACCGTCTCTGCAGACACTGCCAAGAACCAGGTCTCCCTGCAGCTCCGCTCGCTGACAGCTGCAGACACCGCCACCTATTACTGCGCCAGAGACACAGTGACACAGAGCAGAGCAGGGACTGGTACAAAAACAGGAAGCGGTTTCCATACACACAATAAGGACCATTTGAAAGCCCATTCTCCGACTGTGGCTGGACATAAAATATATTTACAGGGGGAAAGCGAATGCAGATACATTCATGTAGAATGGATCCATAAATGGCTATTAGGATGGGCAGGGATGGCATCCCTGGCCTCTGTTTGCAGAAACTGGGAACAGGTGACAGGGGATGGATCACTTGGTCATTCCCTGTTCTGTTCATTCTCTCTGGGGCACCTGGCATTGGCCACTGTCGGGAGACAGGACACTGGGATACATGGACCTTTGGTCCGACCCAGTCTGGTCGTTCTTATGTTCTTGTGGGGAGAACCTCACACTGATCTGTGATGTGTCTGATTTATCCAGGTCTACAGTCCTTAGTGGCTGTTTCCATTGGTCATGGATCTAGCAAGGTTGGAGTGGCTGGGATACACTGGCAAAAAACAGACATCAGTAACTCTAGAGGATAGAGTTAGGATTAAGGGTAAGGTTAGAAATAAATGCAGGGTTATGGTTAGGGTTATGGTTGGGGAAGGGTATAATGAAAAAAATCAAAGGATGGTTTTGGACAGCAGACATAAAATGATTCTTTATCTTGATAGGAAGAAAGAGGACAATCCAGAATCAAAATAAGTGGAACTCTAATGCCCTTTGGAGAAGATTTCTAATGTTATTTAATTGTCTAGGTCCAAAAAAGGGGGAAGAGGATTCTATGCATTGCAGTGAGACCAGTTTTAATTGGAGTGTTGGATCCTCGCTGTGACAGATACAGTCACATGAAAACAAACTCACCCACAGCGATCATCCCCTCCACAGTAAAGTGAATGTAAACACCATTTGCCAAATTCACACACACACTCACAATCTCACAGATTCACTTATAGACTCACTGAAAGTGAATCAAATATGAACAAAATATATATAAAAAATTATTAAACTAAACAGACTTTAGGTAATTTCCTTCTACCGCATGCCCTATCCAGAGCAAGGTCTCCCTAATGTCCCACAATACACTGCCCCAAAATTCTGTTGTGATATACAAATTCAGTCAAAATGTGGGTCTGCATAATCCGACGTGCCACGGGAATTATGTGAAACAGAAATAAAATGAGGTAATGGCACAGACAAGGAAAGATGTAATGGATATGGAGTAAGAAAAAGTCAACACGCAGTGTGTGTTGGTGTGTGTTCTGTACACAAAGGTATAAACAGACACAAAGTGAGAAGACCTCACTATCTCCATTAGGGGGCGGCACACAGAGAGAAAGAGAGAGCATGTTTCACAAACACACAGAACTGAACTCTTCCCTCTCAGCAGGGACCATCAGTGAAAAACACAAGCATTCAAACACATCTATCTACATGCACAGACAGCAATTCTCATCTTCTCTGGCAGGGGGCAGGAATTACCTGTGAACATGCACTGCTGGCGCGTTGACAAACATCCAGTAATCACTGGGGGAAATCCATTGGCTTGTGCCGTGCAGGAGGTCAGATTAGCTGGTGCAAATGGTCCCTTCTGGGCTAAATATAATATGAAGCTATTAACTCAAAAGTGACAGTAACTACAAGCTGCTACTTTCCCTTCCAGGTTACTCTTAGGACTCCCTGAGTGCAAAGTTCTTCATCGCATAAAACCCAAACCTGCCTCGTCCCTTTGTGCCTCCATTTCCTCCTCCCTCGCTGCCCCTGTTTGTCTGTATCCGCTACCGAATGCCTAGTGTCTCTCCACACTGCACCGCTTTCCCCGTTGGATATATCTGCAATGCAAGATATTGATTAATCAGTATTATACAGAGGAATCACCTTCCCCTTTGCTCATCCCCCTTGACAGCTCATTTCTATTGACTGCTTCTGTGCACTGGTTATGTTTCTCGGAGATGCCCAATGCATTTCTCAGCAGCCACTGTTGGAAGTTGGAATTCACAGAGCCAGTTAACCTCTTTCCTAAGGCACATTACACTGAGTGGAAAGTGTGTCATAAGGTTCGGTGACCTCCCCAGCCCAGCCCAGACATGATGAAGACATGCCCACATATCTACACCAGCAATACTCCACTCCACCAACCAATACTCCCTACCTACACGGCTCCCTGTCGCCTTATATCCACTGGGTACAACCCGCATGCAAATCCCTCCCCAGGGCGTTGCTGTTTAAAAACAAACCCCCTGATTATAAGCACTTCAGTCCCTCCCTAGACACAGAACAGGCCCTGTTCCTGACCACTGGGGACGTTTCCCTCCTTCCATGAAAACAAGAATGAAATCTCTGTTGCTTTTCCTTTCCCTGCTCTCCGCCCCCACCTGTGAGTGTCTATGGCACAGTGGGGGAATCAGGGACTGAACCATAGATTCATTCAGTGGTCAATTCTTTCCTTACTTTGTTTTCCTTTTCCCAGGTGTCCTGTCTCAGGTGCGGCTGGTGCAGTCGGGCCCGGGAATAGTGAATCCCGGAGAGACCTTCACACTGACCTGTGCTGTCTCTGGTGTACCCATCAATGACTTCAGCTACAGTTGGAACTGGATCCGGCAGCCCCCCGGGAAAGGGCTGGAGTGGATGGGGTATGTGTACCCGTATAACAGCGGGGAGACAGGCTCTGCCCCATCTCTCCAGGGCCGAGTCACCATCTCTGCAGACACCGCCAAGAACCAGGTCTCCCTGCAGCTCCGCTCGCTGACAGCTGCAGACACCACCGCCTATTACTGCGCCAGGCACACAGTGACAAAGACCAGAGCAGGGACTCGTATAAAAAGGGGAAGCGGTTTCTAAGCAGCCTCATGAGGCCAGAAAAGAGGGATAGCTGAGCCCCTCAGAGATAAAGATACACAGTAGATTGAATATGAATAACCTACATACTAATAAAAACAACGAGGAGTCCCCGTGACACCTTAGAGACTAACACATTTATTTGGGCATCAGCTTTCGTGGGATATTACCCACTTCATCAGATGCATGGAATGGAAAATACAGGAGCAGGTATAAAAACACAGCACATGAAAAGATGGGAATTGCCTTACCAAGTGGGAGGCCAGTCTAACGAGACAATACAATTAACAGCAGGATACCAAGGGAGGAAAAATCACTTTTGAAGTGGTAATGAGAGTGGCTCATTACAGACAGTTGGCAAGAAGGTGTAACAGTAGGGGGAAATTAGTATGGGGGAAATTAGGTTTTGTAATGACCCATCCACTCCCAGTCCTTATTCAGGCTTAATTTGTTGGTGTCCAGTTTGCAAATTAATTCCAGTTCTGCAGTTTCACGTTGGAGTCTGTTGCCCCTCTGCCATGTCCATTGGCCAAACCGGACAGTCTCTGTGCAAAAGAATAAATGGACACAAATCTGACATCAGGAATTATAACATTCAAAAACCAGTAGGAAAGCACTTCAATCTCCCTGGACACTCAATAATAGACCTAAACGTGGCAATTCTTCAACCAAAAACTTCAAAAACAGACTCCAAGGTGAAACTGCAGAACTGGAATTAATTTGCAAACTGCACACCATCAAATTAGGCCTGAATAAAGACTGGGAGTGGTTGGGTCATTACAAAACCTATTTCCCCGTAAAGAGTAGCACAAATACACACACACAAAGAAGTCTCATTCTGTCCAGTAGGGGGCAGCAGTCTTCCTCTCTCACACCCACCACAAGCTGTTCTTCTGCACCAGTGGTTCTCAAGCCGCAGACCGCGGGCCACTTCCTGCCCAATCAGCACACAGCTGCGGCCCATGACATCCTCAGGGCCATACAGGTAGCGTATATATTGTGTGGATGCAGCTCACATTACACGCAGAGAGCTGCGTATGCAGCCCACAATGGTAAATTGGTTGAGAACCACTCTTCTATATGAAAGCACCAAAAACTTAGGTGCTGCATTTCCCCAGTGTGTGGTTACAAAACCAGTTCTCCCCGCAGTTCTGCTCCCACATATTACTGTGCTAGTGTGAGAGAGTAAAGTGGGGGTGGGGGAGGCTAATACAGTAATTCCTGTTCACATTTGCAGCTCATGAAATACTGCGTGATCAGCCCCTCCTGTGTTCATAACCCTTATCCCCAGGCTGGAGAGCGGGGCTGGATCCATGATTTCAGGCAGAGATGGCGGGTGCCCAGTTTACAGGGGCTGTTGAAAAAGGGGCACCAAATGTAGTGGGAAGCCCAGGGAATGATGGATAGAAAAAAACTGCATCATGGGACAGTGAGCCTGCACCCATGATGCACTGCGATCCATTCTCCATTCCCACAACTCCTGGCAGCAGGACATACCAAGTTGCACGGTGGGATAGCTACCCAGGGTGCACTGCTCTCTCTGTCACTGCTCGAGCACCAACCGTGGCCGTGCTCCGCCCATGCAGGGAGCGTTGTGTGAACATGCACAAGCGATGCAATTATTGCCGTTTGGGATCGCGACTGAACTCTGTAGTACAGACAGAGCCTTGGGGAAAGCGGATTCTACACCGACATTCAGGCCTCTCTGGTGCTGGAATTTACCATTCGCATTGTAGGGAACAAGAGCGACACACACACATTGGCCACTTCACACTCGAGATGGACTGACACCTACAAACTAAACTGTTCCATCCCCCTCCATTGTGCGTCTCCCTTCAGGGCTGCTGTAGCCCCCACTCTCAGGCTGAGACACCCCAGAAGAGGCATCTTCTCTCCATGCTCAGTTCCTCCCTTTTAACTAGAGCTGTTTCTCAGTCTCTGGTCTCTGAAACTAGCCTCTCCCGCCCCCTGCAGCTGCGACTCCTCCCCCCTTAGATGTTCCCAGGAGCTTTGTTTCTATTGGCAGAGGCTGTACGTGCCTTGTACTGATTCCGTTTGCTCAGCACAGTCTGCAGTAGCCACGGCTCCAATGGAGAGAACCCCAATGGCTTCCCGGGCCTGTGGGGCACACCCTAATGAAGGGGGCTGTGAATCTCCTACCCACCAGACAGCCCGGCCTAGCTAGAGATCTCATGGGTAGTTTATACTCACTGGATGAAACCCGCATGCAAATAAATGCCTGGCCAAGGGGGTTCTCCTGAGCATCAGCCTTGGCGAGTGTCCTCCAGACCCTCCCTCCTATCCTCACACGGTCATCACTTGTCAATACATGGGCGCCGAGCTGAGCGTGTAGAACTTGTGAATGAAATTGTTTGTAATTGTTCACTTTATTAATGTAACTTCATAAGTGAAGTTTTATGAATGAAACAACATTCATTCATAAAACCGGTCACCCTGATAACTGGCTAATTGACAATTAAGATGCTTGATAAGAGCCACAGCATTCAGCCGGTTGCCCTTGTAAGTTTCACTGTCAATCCAATTCCTGCTTAAATCACTGAGGGTACGTCTATACTTACCTATGGGTCCGGCGGTAAGCAATCGATCTTCTGGGATTGATCCCGGAAGTGCTCGCCGTCGACGCCGGTAATCCTGCTCCGCGAGAGGAGTATGCGGAGTCGACGGGGGACCCTGCCTGCCACGTGTGGACCCGCGGTAAGTTCGAACTAAGATACTTGGACTTCAGCTATGTTATTCACGTAGCTGAAGTTGCGTATCTTAGTTCGAAGTGGGGGGTTAATGTGGACCAGCCCTGAGACTTGCACTGTTTCAGTATTGTAACTTCTGTTCATTGTTTGCCATTCTCTACACTTCCCTACATTGTAACGTCTGATCACTGTTTGCCATATTGTAATTCAAACTCCATTTTAAAACGCTCACTTCATTTTGTAAGGGCTTGCTGCAACCTTCATTTTTGCAAAACCCTACTGTAATCTTATTAGTTTAGTTTAGATGTGTGAATGAGGTATGTATGAATGATGAAATCAACCTCCAGCCCCAGCCTGTCCTGATGAAATGGAGTTCAAACCCCAACGGCTGAAAATGCAGACAAGAGCCCTAACAAAGTAAGAAGAGTCCACCCTAAAAAGAAAAGAACAAAGGTACAATAGAAGGAAGATCAAAGCCAGGTCCCAGGCTGAAAGTCATGTCTGCAATTGACGGGTGATCACACCGAACCCGGAGGCAGTGTGACACAGCAAAACCTATAGACAGGGCCGGCTCCAGGCACCAGCACAGCAAGCAGGTGCTTGGGGCAGCCAACCGAGAGGGGCGGCACGTCCGGCTCTTCGGCGGCAATTCGGCGGCGGCTCCCTCAGTCCCTCTCGGGAGTAGAGCTGCCGCTGAACTGCTGCAGATCGCGATCGCGGCTTTTTTTTTGCTCCTTGGGGCGGAAAAACCCTGGAGCTGGCCCTGCCTATAGACTCTGGATTCAAACTAAAGCCTACTAAAAAGATGGGTGAGATGGGAGACTTGGAAGGGTAACGATCTGCTGCCAACATGGGAGGGCAGACCCAGCCCTTCCTTGTGCCCGGCTTTCCTGGCCAGTTACCACCACGAGTTACGAACCCAAGCTGCAAAATCAGGCCACGGACTCAAGTTACGTTCAGGACTGGTAACTATCCAGCAGCTGCAGAACATCTGATGGATGTGTGTGTGCGGATGTGTGTGTGTGTGGATATGTGTGTGGATGTGTGTGTGGATGTGTGTGTGTGTGGATAGGTATTAGGTTTTAGTTATTGGTCATAAATCAAATTGTGTTATCATAATAAATGTGGCATCTTTGTCTTGCCCCCTGAAACGATCCTGTGTAGTTTTGTCTGCATAACAAGCGCACAGTGTGTGTGGTGTAAAGGGGACACCTGTCCCTGAGGGGACATCGCCATATACTGACCGATCACCCCCCGCCCCCGTCATCTCTTATACCCGCCCTGGGGAACCTGCATGCAAATCCCTGCCCCGGGGGTTCCTGTTAAATACAAACCCTTGGTTCTAGGAGCCTCAGTCTCTCCCCAGACACAGAACTGCCCGGTCCTGCCCGCTGGGGAGTTTCCCTCATTTTACGACAATGAGAATGAAATCTCTGTGGCTTTTCCTTTCTCTGATCTCTGTCCCCACCTGTAAGTGTCTATGTGGGAGCGGGGGAATCCGGGACAGAGCCATAGGTTCATTCTGTGATTAATTAATTCCTTGCTCTGTTTTTCTTTTCCCAGGTGTCCTCTCTCAGGTGCAGCTGGTCCAGTCGGGCCTGGGAGTGGTGAAGCCCGGAGAGACCCTCACACTGACCTGCGCTGTCTCGGGTGTATCCATCACTGATAGCAACTACGTCTGGGACTGGGTCCGGCAGGGTCCCGGGAAAGGGCTGGAGTGGATGGGGTATGTGTACATGTATAGTGGTGGGGGTACAAACTATGCCCCGTCTCTCCAAGGCCGAATCACCATCTCTGGAGACACCGCCAAGAACCAGTTCTCCCTGCAGCTCCGCTCGCTGACAGCTGCAGACACGGCCACCTATTACTGTGCCAGACACACAGTGACACAGAGCAAAGCGGGACTGTCACAAAAAGGGGAAGTTGGTTCTAAGCAGCCGAGTGAGGCCAGAGAAGCAGGGATAGCTGAGCCCTCAGAGATAAAGACACACACAGTAGATTGACTATGAACAACCCGCATACTAATAGATATCAGTTAAAATGCCTCCAGCTGCCACCCACTTTCTCCGGACACTATTTACCTTTCCGCGGCCACGGGAAGCTTTGCAAACTTACTGAGAAATGTGACATTTGTGCACTCAGGGTCTGAATGAACGAATGCTTCTCTGACAGCGAGCTGGGAGGGGGGAAGAGACCGGGGGTGTTTATATAAATACAATTTGCTCCTGCTTTGCTTAGATTTGCTAGATATTCAGCTGATGCTCATTGGAATACACTTGGCTGGTGCTGGATCACAGATGATGTCAGTGCTGAATGTAGGGGTGGTGACATATGGTTACCAATGTTTGTAATTACTGTGGGCACCCAGCAAAGAACTGTGCTGAATCTCTCCCAAAGGAGGGGGCCACCCTCCGTTACAATAACCTTGGGAAAACAAGGACTCGAATGGCTGAACCCTGTGAAAGTAAGAGGGAAGATTTCTATTTCCCCAGTCATGGGGGCTGTACTGTCTTAGCCAGGGTTCTCCGTAAGACTATTTCAACCGGTTTTTCCCCACTGGTCAAAGAATAGAGCTAACTGGTTTCATTAGGAGCTGCTTTTGTTGTGTGAAATGGCTCACGGAAAGCTGAAATCAGTGGGGGTGAGATTGTGTTTCTGCCCAGAGCTGAAATCACTAAAGGACTGATGAGCAGGTAGCTGGTGATAAGTGACCAGCCGGGCGGCAGTGGAGAGATGTGTGAGCAGCCAGCAGGGCGGCAGTGGAGAGGCATGGCCAGCAGGGCAGTGGCAGAGAGGTGTGAGCAGCCAGCAGGGCGGCAGTGGAGAGGCATGGCCAGCAAGGCAGTGGCAGAGAGGTGTGATAAGCGGCCGGCAGGGCAGTGGCAGAGAGGCGTGGCCAGCAGGGCAGTGGCAGAGAGGTGTGATAAGCGGCCAGCAGGGTGGCAGCGAAGAGGCGTGGCCAGGAGGGCAGTGGCAGAAAGGTGTGATAAGCGGCCAGCAGGGCGGCAGTGGAGAGGCGTGGCCAGGAGGGCAGTGGCAGAGAGGTGTGATAAGCGGCCAGCAGGGCGGCAGTGGAGAGGCGTGGCCAGGAGGGCAGTGGCAGAGTGGTGTGATAAGCGGCCAGCAGGGCAGTGGCAGAGAAGTGTGATAAGCAGCCAGCAGGGCGGCAGTGGAGAGGCGTGGCCAGCAGGGCAGTGGCAGAGAGGTGTGATAAGCGGCCAGCAGGGTGGCAGTGGACAGGCGTGGCCAGCAGGGCAGTGGCAGAGAGGTGTGATAAGCGCCAGCAGGTGGCAGTGGAGAGGCGCGGCCAGCAAGGCAGTGGCAGAGAGGTGTGATAAGCGGCCAGCAGGGCGGCAGTGGAGAGGCGTGGCCAGCAGGGCAGTGGCAGAGAGGTGTGATAAGCGGCCAGCAGGGCGGCAGTGGAGAGGCGTGGCCAGCAGGGCAGTGGCAGAGAGGTGTGATAAGCGGCCAGCAGGGTGGCAGTGGACAGGCGTGGCCAGCAGGGCAGTGGCAGAGAGGTGTGATAAGCGCCCAGCAGGGCGGCAGTGGAGAGGCGTGGCCAGCAAGGCAGTGGCAGAGAGGTGTGATAAGTGGCCAGCAGGTGGCAGTGGAGAGGCGTGGCCAGCAAGGCAGTGGCAGAGAGGTGCAATAAGTGGCCAGCAGGTGGCAGTGGAGAGGCGTGGCCAGCAGGGCAGTGGCAGAGAGGTGTGATAAGTGGCCAGCAGGGCGGCAGTGGAGAGGCGTGGCCAGCAAGGCAGTGGCAGAGAAGTGTGATAAGCGGCCAGCAGGGCAGTGGCAGAGAGGTGTGATAAGTGGCCAGCAGTGTGGCACTGGACAGGTGTGATGAGTGAGTAAGTTGCCTCTTAACGCCGCACCCAAGGTGGGAGGTGAATTCTGCAAATGCACCTCTGGACTCTGGGTCTGCACTGACCCAGGATAGCACCTGTGAGTTGGGGGTAGAGAAGGGTCGGGCACGTGAAGGGGACTTTTGGGTTACTGGACGTAAGAACCTGGGGGAAAAGGACACTGCCCAATTTACTTGGAGGTGGGTCTTTTACTCAAGGTTTATGTTTATGAACCCTGTTTGTGGTGTTTTCCCAAATTAACACCAAGTTACTTCCTCCCCCCATTATTAAAAGTTTCTTTTCAACACTCAGACTCCGTGCTTGCGGGAGGGTAAGTATTGCCTCTCAGAGGTGCCCAGGGGCGATGTCTATATTTCCCAGGTTACTGGGTGGGGCTCGAGCAGGTTCTGTGTTGGATCGATGGAGAGGAACCCCTAGATCTTGAACCCGGCCCTGGCTGCTGCCGGCTCCACCTGGCAGAAGGGTTACATTTGTGACTTTAAAATTATTCTAGAAACAGGCACAGAAAGGTTCCTGGCAATACAGTAACACAAAAGTCACTTGGGACTCCTGTGTCATCTCTTTGCCTAGGTCTGTGTGAGACTCATTCTGTCCAGTAGGGGGCAGCAGTTTCCCTCTCACACACACACCCACAAGCAGTTTTTCTATCCAAAAGCACCTAAAACTTAGTTGCTGCATTTCCTCAGTGTGTGGTTACAAAGCAGTTCTCCCGGCAGCTCTGCTCCCACGTGTTACTGTGCTAGTGACAGAGAGTAAAGCAGGGCGGGGGGGGGCTAATACAATAATTCCTGTTCACATTCGTAGCTCATGAAATACTGCGTGATCAGCCCCCCCTGTGTTCATAACCCTTATCCCCAGGCTGGAGAGCGGGGCTGGATCCATGATTTCACACAGAGCTGGCGGGTGCCCAGTTCACAGGGGCTGTTGAAAAATGGCGCCAAACTACTCGAAGCCCATGGAATGATGGGACAGAAAATATGCATCATGGGAATGTGAGCCAGCACCCATGATGCACTGCAGTCTGCAATCCGTTCCCCATTCCCCACTCTTAGCGGCAGAAGGTGGCAGAGTTGCACCATGGGATAGCTACCCACGGTGCACTGCTCTCTGTTGATGCTCCAGCACCAACTGTGGTCAAGCTCCGCCCACACAGGGAGCGTCGTGCGAACATGCACAGGTTCATGATCGTCGGCGTAACTTCCCTCGCCTCAACTGAAGGCTGTAGTGTAGACACAGCATTGGGGAAAGCAGATTTAAAATTTTATTAGAAAATGTTTAAAAATAGATGATACAGAGTGTTGAAACTTCAATTATTAGTCATCGGGAGTAACATACAGAGTATAGGGGGATATTAGTATTTTGATATTGGATAGTACATAACACATACAGTCTGCAATATCCCCAATGGGGGGGTATAAGATGGATGAATCAAGGTACAGCAAGCAGTGAGGGTACATCACTCCTACAGGAATTACAGGCAATCATAGGTATAAATAAGCGGTCCGGGTAATGAGGATAAGATGACCCTCATATGGTGGAGTTCAGTTTGGTTCGGTGGGTTCAGGGTTCAGGGTCCAACAGAGGAAGTCTTTAGGTCTCTTCCTCATTGTGGGTGCGCGAAGTCACGCCAGCTCACTCTCGGTATTGGCGGTGGCCGGTGATGTGCTCTGTATAGATGTCTCGGGACCATCGGATTGTGTCCGAGACCATTAGACGTTGCATGAGCCGCGCGTAGCGACGGCCTACCCCACAGGTCCTCAGTACGTGCTCATTACAGGGGTCCCAGGAGCCCAGGGCCCCGACAATCAGAGTGTCGGTGTACACCTCATAGCCCTTAGCCCGCAGGGTGTCAGCCAGGGGGGCGTACTTTTCGAGTTTGCGGGCTCGGGCTTCGTGGAAGGCCGGGGTCCTATTCTCGAACAGGATTGTCACGTCAACGAGGATGATCTTTTTCCGATCCTGGTCCGCGATGACGATGTCCGGGCGCAGCGGGCTGTCGGTGCCGGGGACGGCGCGGTTGACGGCGATCTCTCCCAGGTGCAGGGCGATGGCCTTCACTAGGCGGTCCTGGACAGCGTTGTGGCGCAGCTGCCAGGCTCTGGCGTGGGGCTTGCAGCTGCACAGGACGTGAGGCAAGGTCTCCATGACGTACCCGCATTTCCTGCAGTGCTTGTCCCGGTTCCCGTGGCAGACGGCTCCATTGAGAGGGACGCAATTCAGTCGGGCGTGGTGTATGAACCGCCAGTCGGCGAATCGGGTGAAGCTGTCCGCGGGGAGAAAGTGGTTGCTGGAGTCCCACTTGCTGGTCACCTCGAAGGCCTTACCCTGGTCCGCCTTCTTCTTCAGGGTATCCACGTAGAGCGCATGGACAGAGACCTCTCCAGCACGCCTCTGGCTCCGGGGGTGATGTTGGTGTTGCCGTCCGTCCCAATCCGTGGCACCGGGACTCCTAGCTCCTGCCGTTCCTCGCTCCACTCCCAGCGGCAGCCCAGTCGCTTCCCCAGTCGGCGCGTGGCGTTGCGGGCGCGGGACCACAGTGAGGCGATGTCACCCCCAACCCGGGCGAATTCGCCATCCAGGAAGCCGCTCATTCTACACGGACATTCAGGCCTCTCTGGTGCTGGAATTTACCATTCGCATTGTAGGGAACAAGAGCGACACACACACACTGGCCACGTCTCACTTGAGATGGACTGACACCTACAAACTAAACTGTTCCATCCCCCTCTATTGTGCGTCTCCCTTCAGGGCTGCTGCAGCCCCAGCTCTCAGGCTGAGACACGCCGGAAGAGGCATCTTCTCTCCATGCCCAGTTCCACCCCTTTCGATAAAGCTGTCTGGTGCCTGAAACCAGCCTCTCCCTCCCACTGCAGCTGTGATCCTCCCCCCTCAGATGTTCCCAGGAGTGGGAGGGGAGGGAGGGAACAGTCTTCTCCCTGTGCCCTGCTAAGACAAACACAGATCAGGACTCATTCCCTGCAGCTGGGACAGGACAGACACACGCACACACACACACACACGCACCACATCTCCTTCCCTCTGCTACAAAGCAGGAATTACCCACCCCTCTATTCTGCACAAAGAGGGGCTACATTTCCCCAGGGTCCATCTCACTCCTGTGGCCCGGCCCTCACTAGCCTGGTTCTCACAAGGTCCAGAAGTTGCCTCTTCTCTCCACGCCCTGTTCCCTCCCCTTTCACCAACGCTGTGCCACTCGCTAGTGCCTAAAACCAGCCTTTCCCTCCCTGCAGCTACGGCTGCTTCCCCGTCCCACGTTCCCAGGAGTCTCTTTCGTGCTGACACTGGCTGTACCTGGATTCTGTTTTTTATTTTAGTTGCCCAGCACATTCGGTAGCAGCCCCTGCTCCAGTGGAGGGAAGGCCCGTGGTTTCACTGGGCTTTGCGTCACACCCTAAAACATGAAGGGGCATGTGACTCTGTCACCCACCAGACAGCCCTGCCTGGCTAGGGGTCTCCCTGCTAGTTCGCCCCATTCTGCGAAACCAGCAGATAAATCTCTGTCCCGCGAGTTCTCCTGGGTCCCAGCCCACGGCCCTGACCTTGGCACCCTCTTCCCTCCCCTCCCAGCCATCTCCTGCCATTACATGTGCTGAGCTGAGCGCACGGTCTCTCTGGGGTGTAAAGGGGACACTTGTCCCTTAGGGGACATCGCCATATACTGAGCGTTGACACACTCCCTGGCATCTCTTATACCCGCCCTGGGAACCCGCATGCAAATCCCTGCCCCGGGGGGTTCCTGTATAAACACAAACCCCTGGTTCTAGGAGCCTCAGTCTCTCCCCAGACACAGAACTGCCCAGTCCTGCCTGCTGGGGAATATCCCTCATTGCATGAAAAGTAGAATGATATCTCTGTTGCTTTTCCTTTCCCTGTTCTCTGCCCTCTCCGGTGAGTGTCTATGGGACAGCGGGGGAATTAGGGACAGATCTGTAGATTTGTTCGGCTGCTAATTCTCTCTTTGCTCTGCTTTGCTTACCCCAGGCGTCCTCTCCCAGGTGCAGCTGGTCCAGTCCGGCCCGGGGGCGGTGAAGCCCGGAGAGACCCTCACCCTGACCTGCGCTGTCTCCGGGGTCTCCATCTCTGCTCAGAATTCCGTTTGGCACTGGAACCGGCAGCCCCCCAGAAAGGGGATGGAGTGGATGGGGTATGTGTACCCATATAACGGGGATACAGGCTACGCCTCGTCTCTCCAAGGCCGAGCCACCATCTCTGGAGACACGTCCAAGAACCAGGTCTCCCTGCAGCTCCGCTCGCTGACAGCTGCAGACACCGCCACCTATTACTGCGCCAGAGAGCCCCACAGTGACACAGAGCAAAGCAGGGACTGGTACAAAAAGGGGAAGCGGTTTCTAAGCAGCCGAGTGAGGCCAGAGTTACAGGGACCATTGAGCCCCTCAGAGAGAGAGAGAGGTAGAGAGACATGAGGTAGAGAGACTGTGAAACATACAAACATCTATTTCTGAAAATGCCCCCAGAAGCCACCCAGTCCCTCTGCACATGATTTACCTTGGAGCTGCCACAGGACTCACGTCAAACTCACCAACCAAACACAGCGATTTGTTTACATTGAAATGCTCATAGGAACAGGCAGGGAAAATGTTGTGGAAATACAGAGTGAAACAAAATCACTCAGGGACCTAGTGTCAGTGCCTGGGGGGACTGTTTGCCTGGGGCCATGTGAGTCAGTGTGCTTGGTTTGTGGTTTGTAAGATAGCTCTTTGTCTTCAGCACAGGACAAGACCACCACACATCCAAACAGGACCAAGCAACTTTCAAGTCTTCCAGTAGGGGGCAGCATCACACACACACACCCCTAGTGTCAGGGCTTCCCTTCACCAGACCGAAGGGAGAAGGCCAGAGTCCATAGTGCAGGCAATGCCATGTTTCTTGGGTTACCAAGCAAGCAAAAGCCATAGCTCTGAACCCCAGCAGAGCTGTTCCCTGTCCCCCTCCACTTTCTTAGCAGGCTTATTTCTACTTGTAGTGCACACCCCTGCTCCCACCCCTTACAATGTATGGTCATGTTCCTTCTGGAGGGTCCTGAGTCTGGGGGCTTTCGCACCATCTCTTTGTACCCCATGGGATGGGTAGGGAGTGAGGTTGTGTTTTCACCAGGGTCACTGTTTCTTTTGCTTTTAGTGTTTCTTGTACCTGCTGTGATGAAGTGGGAATGTTCTTAATGTTTTCTCTGAATACTGTGTGTGTGCCTCAGTTTCCCCTATGCATTTCATAGATATCTGGGGGGGGATCAGGGTGTATAATTGTTCCAGAGCCCAAGAAGGCCCTTGTGATACTGTCTGCACAGAGAATGGCCGGCACTCTGTCTCCTGGCAACTAATGGCCTGGGCGCCTCCTCTGCAAAGATGCCAACTGAAGGTGTTGGAGAACAAAGAGATCAGATGACCTCCTGACCCGGGAAAGAGACAAAGCCCAGAGGAGGAGGGGCTGGAGGGGGAGTCAGTTTGGGGCTGGCTGGGGACATGGAGTGAGTGCAGACATGGTTGTCTGGTTCACTGCCCCTCAAAATGGACCCGGCTGAGGGGTCCTGTTCTCTGTACCTACAAGCTCTGTTTTAGACCGTGTTCCTGTCATTTAATAAACCTCTGTTTTAATGGCTGGCTAAGAGTCACGTCTAACTGCGAAGTTGGGGTGCAGGACCCTCTGGCTTCCCCAGGGCCCCGCCTGGGCGGACTCGCTGTGGGAAGCGCACGGACAGGGCCGGCTCTAGCTTTTTGTGCCCCAAGCAGCAAAAAAAAGCGCCGCCCCCGAGCCCCCCTGCTGAGCGCCGCACCGCCCCCCCACCGAGCGCCACCGGAACCCCCCCCCCAGAGTGCCGCCCGCCAGCGCCGCCCCCCCGCCGAGCGCCCCCCCACCGCCCCTTACCAGGTGCCGCCCCAAGCATGTGCTTGGGTGCCTGGTGCCTGGAGCTGGCCCTGCGCACGGAGGGGCATATGCTGAATGCTGCAAGGTCAGACCCAGGAGGGTGGAAGCCGTGTGAGCTTCTTGCCCTGAAGACTGTCTGCTCCGAGAGAGGAGATTTCCCCAGAGTCCTGACTGGCGTCATAGGGACCAGTTCCCGAGCATCGCCCGGGGACTCCGTGATACCTGCCCCCCACCCCCTCCCCCCTCCCAACTGGTTGCTCGACCTCGGCTTGGGAGAGAAGTCGGGCAGCCTTCCGAGTACGCTCGGATATTAAACTCCCACCATACCCAGCAACACTAACTCTATTCCTTATCTTTTCTCGTTGTGCAATAAACCCCACCTGGCCGTGGGCAGACCCAACACACAATGTCTTTGGTCTTTGTCCCCACCGTAAGGATGTAAGAATATCAAAAGTGAAATGGGCCAACAAAACCCAAAGTTCTATCTCAGGTTAACAAACAGGCCCAAATACTATATTCCCATGATCTCTAACGTCTACCTCTTCTCCTTCCAACCACCCTCCAGTCAGAGGCTGAGTTTTGTGCCCTGCCTGTGGTTGAGACGCTCCCCAGTGCCCCTGTCGTCACAGCCTTTGTTCTGACAAAGCCCAGGCGCTGCGTCTTCTCGCCAGGCCCAGTTCACTGAAGCTGTTTCTCACTCTCTGGTGCCTCAGCTCGGCCTTTCTCTCCCCACAGCTGTGGTGCCTTCCCCACCCGGCACTCCCAGGAGAGTCTCACTCGTCTGGGCCTCTCCTCTCTGCTGTTCATATTTCTCAGCATGCCCAGGGCTTTCTGCAGCAGCCCTGCTGGAAGGTCCCACAAACCCCAGTTGGGTGCCCGATGCAAAGCCCATTGATTCCCTATGAAAGACTCCTGTGGCCCTCCACATGCTTTGAGTTACACCCCAAGACATGAAGGGTCTGTGTGACTCCTTCATCCAGGAGCTAGCGCTGCCTAGCTAAAGATCTCCCTTTTAATTTATACCCTCTGTCTGAACCTGCATGCAAATCCCTGCCCAGGGGTTCCTGTTAAATACCAACCCCTGGTTCTAGGACCCTCAGTCTCTCCCCAGACACGAACTGCCCAGTCCTGCCCACTGGGGAGTTTCCCTCATTGCATGAAAACCAGAATGAAATCTCTGTTGCTTTTCCTTTCCCTGTTCTCCACCCTCACCTGTGAGTGGGGAGTGGTCTGTGTGTGTGTGGGCGGGGATTACAGGCAGCTCCATAGATGCGTTCAATGGCTAATTCTGTGCTCGCTTTCTTTCCCTTTCCCCAGGTGTCCTCTCTCAGGTGCAGCTGGTCCAGTCGGGCCCGGGAGCAGTGAAACCTGGAGAGACCCTCACCCTGACCTGCGCTGTCTCGGGTGTATCCATCACTGACAGCAGCTACGGCTGGGACTGGTTCCGGCAGCCTCTTGGAGGAAGGCTGGAGTGGGTTGTAGGGATTTATCCACATGGCGGGGCCACAAACTACGCCCGATCCCTCCAAAGCCGAACCACCGTCTCTGCAGACACCGCCAAGAACCAGGTCTCCCTGCAGCTCCGCTCGCTGACAGCTGCAGACACCGCCGCCTATTACTGCGCCAGGCACAGTGACACAGAGCAGAGCAGGGCCTGGCACAAAAAGGGGAAGCGGTTTCCTCACAGCCTAGTGAGGCCGGAGCTGCCGGGACAGGAGTCCCCCGGAGACAGAGACACGCAGTGGAGAGAATACGACAAACAGATACTTCTAAACAAGCCTCCAGCAGCCACCTAGTTACTCCAGTTACCTTGGAGCTGCCTCAGGAATCACGTCAACCTCACCAACAACCAACGTTCAGATCCCGGTCCCAGCGCGTTCTCCGAAGTGGGAATGTTCTTCATGTTTTCTCTGAATACTGGGTGGGGGCCTGTGTCGCAGCAGGGAGTGGGGAGTATTGACCTGGGAAGGTTGCAGGGGAGTTTTGCGGGGACAGTCTGCATTGGGGATGGGAGACTTTCCTTGAGAGAAGATACCTGAGCATGTAACATGCGAACCCAGGAGGGGGGCTGGAGGCCAGGTGACACCTCTGCCCGGGAAACTGGACAAAGGCTGGGGGAGGAGCCGGGGGGAGGCTGGGTGAGAAGGCTGGAGGGAGTTTCACTTTGGAACTGGCTGGGGAAGTGGGGGGAGGGCCAGAGGTGCTCCCCAAGATGGACCTGATGGAGGGGTCCTGGTCTCTGTACCGACAAGCTCTGTTTTAGACCATGTTCCTGTTGTCTAATAATCCTTCTGTTTTACCGGCTTGCTGAGAGTCACGTCTGACTGCGGAGTCGGGGGGCAGGTACTAAGGCAGTCCAATTAAAAGGTATCTGAAACTTAAGGGCTGTTGGCAAATTTTTGTCTGCAGGTCAATAAATAATATTACTGCCAGCAACAGTGGTGAGATTAAAATGTATATCTTGCAAAATGGTGGCCTTAACATACACACAGCTATTATTTGCATGGAAAAGCAGGTGTCCTGCTAGGGTAGTTCCTTGTCCCTTACCCTCCCAACAAACATGGTCGTGAACAGTGACGACTTCTCCTGGCCTCAGTTTGCGTATACACTGGAGCTGT
Source organism: Trachemys scripta elegans (assembly GCF_013100865.1). Classification (NCBI taxonomy): domain Eukaryota; kingdom Metazoa; phylum Chordata; order Testudines; family Emydidae; genus Trachemys; species Trachemys scripta. The sequence continues at coordinate 41,698,586 of NC_048309.1, forward strand.
GGGGCTTCTAACGGCCAGAGTGTCCATTGGCTCCCTATCCCCACCCAAATGTCGGGTGTTATTACAGGAGCACCGACTATAAATCGGTTAGGCCCACCAGGTATTTTAATTTCCGAAATGTCTCGGTGAATTATCCAATCCCACATTCATCCTCCCCATGGACCCGGCAGGATTCGGTATGTGGGAGCCCACACCCCTCCAATGGGTCCAAAAGCTTGGAAGGAGCATTGCGAGTCCTGCCATGCGGGCAGGGGACTGGACTCGATGACCTCTCGAGGTCCCTTCCAGTCCTAGAATCTATGAATCTATGAGTGTCTGCACTTCCACCCAAAATCTCCAAGTATGTCTCTAGAGCCATAGATCAGATGATACTCCTGATGTGTCTGTAAATGCAGTGGGCCAAGCCTGATGCTCAAGATCACTTTGAATGGCCATCAGCTGGTCATTCAGGAAATCCTGAATTTCTGAACATGCTAGATCCCACTGCAATACCTTCTTAGCCTCAGTGATATTTAGCACCAGTGTTGTGAGCAGTTTCTGGGTTATTGAACTAAGGGCAGAAATAACACGTAATTCACCAACTCCAGCCTGCACCTGAGTTAATTGTGCTCCAGTAATAAGACCTGTGGCCTTTTCCAATTGTCCTAATTTTTCTTCATGTTGTTGGCCTTTATAAATATTCCAAATTGCAGCTGCTCTGTTGGCACCATCCCACAAGTGTCTGGCCACGTCCCTCTTTTCCCTAGAGGAAATCCAAGCCCTTTGCTGCACTAACCTAAGGGCAACCCCTCTCAAGCAATTAGGGTTTGTGGCAGTGACTTGGAAGCTGGACAAGGGCAGTGTGAATTTTATAGTTCCTAGAGTAGAGTATTAATCAGGGTCCATTGATATTGTTGTGGAAAAAACATCCTGAGTGAGGTTTGTACCATCCTGATTCTTTCCATCCTGAGGCCATTGGGCCTCCCTATAGAGGTGTTCCAATGTTTCCCTGGGCACCATTGGTCTTAGAAGTTGGTCCACATCTGCCCAGGAAGGGTTATAGCAGCGAAAGACTATTCCCAGGTGTTCCTGAAATTTAACAGGGTCTTCCCTAATTTGGGGAAATTTGTCGATTAAGTGATATAGATGGCTCCCCTTCAAGCAAAATCCCACCAATTCCATTTCTCTAAGAACTTGCAAGTAGAGGGACCATAATTCGAGTGGTGGGATGGCGATTCCTTTCAACTTACCACTCCCCATTTTTCCATACCAGACCAGATCACTTTCACATGGGCCTTTCACACAGGGAAGGTCTTATATAGGGTGTCCATGACTGTCTACACCCCCCTCCAGCAAAGGTGGGGTGTTGGACCTATCAGTGGCTCGTCAGACCACTTTTTACCAGAGGGGAACCAGAGGGAAGGGATGGGGTCACACAATCCTAGACCCAGACAGGCCCCTCTCCGGTCATGCCATGCAAAGGGGAACCGTCCGAGTCAGGGCATTTATCGCGATGCCCACTAGATGGAGCCACAGGGCTTGCTTTAGAGACACCTCTGGTCACAAGCCAATGGCTTCACAGAGAGCTCTGGGCTTCTTGCTGTGGCTGTCACTCGCACTGGTCTGCTGACCTTCACTTTCACACTGGCACACAAAACGGAGATCTGCCTGAGACCTACCTAGCCACACCCAGTGGCTCTTCCCGGGGAACCAGAACCAGAACCTGAGAGGCCTCAGGAGTGTCTGGCAGCAAAAGTCCGAATAGAACGTGCAACTCAGCCGAACCCAGAGCCTACAGGCAGTCCTCCACCAGAAACCCACAGTAGAGATTTCAAAAAGGTCGCTTACCTTTCAAAGGAGCCCTGGGTCTGGTGGGGAACAGCCCACGGTCCTCCGGCTCTAGGAGGTCTCCGTCTATCCGAGTCACGGCACCAAATGTTGTGGAAAAATCGATCCACGCGTTGTGTTTTTCAATCAGATCAGCCTGAGGCTCTTTATTGATTACAAGCGCGCAGGGAAGGACCGCTACTGGAAACGGCCTCCCCGAAGCTGGTTACAGACAGGCTTATAAAGCTTAAAACCACAAACTAGTTACACAAGGTTGCATACATTTCCTTGTTATTTCCTTACTAAAAATATTGCAAAATCGATACAGATTGGAGCAAACTTAAATTCTTCCCATATTAAGCCTTTCCTGTTATTTACTGTCTGTCCTTTTGTATTTAAACAGCGACTGTAAGGGATATTGCAAAATTGCTTTTGCTAGGGGACTGTTGGGTATTTTCCACTGCCTCCTCTGTGCCCCCCTTTTGTTCATTTAAGTGAGCTGACCTTGGCAGCTTGACATGAGGCTTGGGCCTATAAGGTTTGGATGCCACTGGATTTTCCCTTACAATATCCTAACACATCCCTTTTTGGTGAAGTACTAGACCATATCTGTTGGCTATACACTTTTATGTACTTTTGAGATGCATTGACATTAATAGCATAGGAAGGGAATATTGCAATATTGTACAGGTTAAGTTATTAGTTACTGGAATTATTTTAATAATGGTAAAATCTCCCACAGCAGAACAAACCCTTTGGGTAGACGTTTGATTATTTACTAATTGCGTGACAAAATAGCAATAAAGGCCTCTTTCATCCAGCATTCTGCAAGTTCCAGGAACGGCCATCATATCTACCCCTTCCTAGAACCCCTCGATTTTAATTTCTGATTCCTGGGGCTTATGTGTAGTGATATCATATATTTCTATTTCCACCAACCATTTGTTTTCCATTCAATTGTTCATTCATATGCTTTATTTTGGACTTTGAAAAATAATTTTTCTGAACAAAATTTTAGTAAATTACTGGAAAAATCTGGGCCAATGGATTTCCGTAGAATATACCGTATTATCTGTATTTGGGTCAATTTCAGGGATGGTGGCAGAGGTGGCGGGGACGGTGGGGTTAATATTTGTGGCAGCAAGGCATTTTTAGTATTCATCCTCCGGAAGCCAATTAGGGAGGGCAGTACATGCTGATGGTACTTGTCCTTAAACACAGTTTGCAGCCCCCGGAATAAACCCACCCCACCACTTAACTCCACATTCCCAAGAATACATCCCGCAACTCCCTCCCTGCCAATGTATAATACTTCGTTTCTTCCACCAGGGCCAATTTTCAATGTCCCTTGTTGTTAGGAATTTCTGGACTTTGGGGACTTCAGCAGCGTGAGTGTTCCTTCGTCTCTCTTGGAACGGTCGTGCTTTAGTATTATACCGGGGAGAGGTTGCTAGCACACTACCCAGATCCTGGTCCAGTGGTCTCAAGGGATCTTTTCCTTTGATGGTGGTCTTGGGCATCCAAAAGAACATAAAGGTATCATGGAAGTTTAACAATAACAGCAAGAGCATAGCTACACACATGAACCAAATTGAGGGCATGAGCCATTTTCGCACCATGGCTGTTTCTTTTATTCTGTCTGTGGGGTCGGCCATGGCAGCTGGGTGCCAGTGGGCGCTAGGCTCTCCACTGGGCTTTTAAAGGCATTATTCTGGCCTTGTGTCTCTTGTATTCCATTTTCCAGCAGGCCGAAGCTTCAGCTGGCTGTAAAGGCAGCGTACAGGAGATTAAGGTGGCTCCGATTGCCCACGGACTGATAGATCGGGGTGCTGAGGTCTATTTTCATTCCCTGAGATTATATCTAGGTTCCTTCTCGGGCCCTGGAGAGAAGTCACAGTTGCTATCACCCTGGTCACTTCCTAGAGCGGAGTCTGCCGGATGGAATTCTTTAGCGTTCGGGTTCAAAGGTGGCGTTGTCTGTTTGCAGTGGGAGGCGTGGATCCAGCTGACGAGCCCCTTGCATTTGACCGCTGTGTGGGTGGTCAACAGGACCTGGTAGGGGCCTCTCCAGCGAGGCTCCAGGGAAGTCTTTCTCTCGTGTACCTTAATGTAGACCCGATCTCCAGGCTGCAGTGGGTGGCACGGCGTGTCAACTGGTTCAGGCAGAGCACTTTGTACCTGTGAGTGAAGAGACCTAACACGCCGCATTAGTGTCTTGCAATATCCCATAACGGTGTCATCGTTTAGTTGCAAATCCAATTTATAAGGGATCGGGGGAGGGGATACTGGCATCCTCATAGGCCTGGCCATAAGGATTTCATGTGGGGATTGGCCATGTTTGCGTGTGGGAGTGCTTCTCTTGTACATGAGGGCAAGGGGGAGGGCATCAGGCCATTTTAGGCCAGTCTCAGCACAGATCTTAGAGAATTTGTTCTTTAATTCCCCATTTTTCCACTCGACTGCCCCCGCACTTTGGGGGTGATGAGCACAGTGCAGGTGTTGGGTGATGTTGAGGGCCTTGCAAATCTGTTGCATGATTTGGCCTGTGAAATGGGTTGATAGAGACAGGTAAACCAAACCGGGGGATAAAGTCTTTTAACAATCTTTTCGCCATGGTGAGGGAATCGGCCTTGGCACAAGGGTAGGCCTCTATCCATCCGGAATACATACAAACGCAAACGAGGACATATTCATAAGAACAACATTTCAGCATATTGATAAAATCAATCTGGATATTTACAAAGGGTTCCCTCGGGGTGGGGTGCGCAGTTGGTTTTGCTCGTACTGGTCTGCCACTGTTGTGGGCTAGGCAGATAGGGCAAGAGTTACAGCACTGCGGCACCATTATGGAAAAATTGGGGGCATACCAATGTTGCAGCACTGATGCACTCATCCCCCCTTTGCTCACGAGTGCCATTCCATGGGACACATGAGCAAGATAGGGAAGCAAAACCTTGGGCGCCACCAAGTGGCCGTCTGGGGAGCACCTCAAGGCATCGGGATGTAAAGCACGTCCATCCCACCTCCATCTGCATTTCTCATGCTCTGAGGTTGAATCTTGCATAAGAGCTAAATTTTGGGGGAAATCAGGCGAGGAGGGAGACTGTGAAATAAAGAAAATAGAGTCGAATGGAGCCGGAGATCTGGAAAGGGCCAGAAGCATCTGCCAAAGCATTTCCTCTTGTATCATCATCAAAAGGTTTTTGGTGAGCAACATATTTTACAACAGCAATGGCAGAAGGAAGCTGAAGAGCAGAGAAAAGAGCATCAACGTCAATTTTTGTCCCCCCCCCCGACGTGAGGAATCCTCGGTGTTTCCATAGTTGCCCATAGTCATGGACCGCCCCGAAGGCATATCGGGAGTCTGGATAGACCAGGGATCTCAAACTCAAATGACCATGAAGGCCACATGAGGACTAGTACATTGGCCCGAGGGCCCCATTACTGACACCTCCCCCCACTGCCCTCGGCCCCGCCCCCACTCCACCCCTTCCATGAGGCCCCGCCCCTTCCCGCCTCTTCCCACCCCTTCCCCACCCCCATTCCAACCCCTTGCTCAGGGCAGGGAGTTGGGATGTGGGGTGCAGGAGGGGTGAGGGGTGCAGCAGGGGGTCAGGGTGCAGGGTGTGGCAGGCGGTTCAGGGCAGGGGGTCGGGGTGCAGGAGGGGTGTGGGATATGGCAGAGGGTCGGGGTGCAGGAGGGGTGCGGCAGGGGATTCAGGGCAGGGAGTCAGGGTGCAGGGGGGCGAGGGGTGCAGCAGGGGGTCAGGGTGCAGGGTGTGGCAGGGGGTTCAGGGCAGGGGTTGGGGTGCAGGAGGGGTGCGGGATGTGGCAGGGGGTTCAGGGCAGGGGATCAGGGTACAGTTTATGACCGTTCTTAATTCTTCTTGGAATTTAACAGGTCTTTTCTTATTTTTGGAAACTTTTCAGTTAAATTATACAAATCCGTGGGAGATCAAGGTACATGCACAGACACCAAGGCTCCCTGACCCGAAAAGCCTATGCCCGGGAGTTGTTGCAAGGGGAACATTGCCTCACCGTGGGGAGGCAAGGTTTGAGGGGTGGACGTAAGGGTTTTTTTCCCTCTAGTATTCCTCGCCGGCCCAGTTGAATCTAAATCTGTTATTAATCCTTCTAACTGATCATACAGACAATGAGCCGTATGTTCTAAGGCACTGGCTGGGCTTTCTGAGGACTTTACACGTGAAACAGAAGGTGTCAGTGAGGTTTCTCCTTGGGGTAGGTGTTCCTGGACAGTGGAGTCAGCTTCCAGGTTATATGGAGGTGGAGGTCGCTCGGGGGCCTCCCGACCAGTTTCAGCCTGGCCGGGCTGTCCTTCACCAACCTGTGCAGTTCTGGCCTGACTGGATGGTCCTTCACCAACCTGCGCAGGTGGTGCAGGGGCAACCAATTGTTTGGGCTCTAAATATAGGTCTGTAATACCCTTGGGTGAGGCTGAGGGGGTGCCCCGAAGAGGCCTTGAAGGGTAGAGAGGTATCTGCTGGCCAGCAGGAGTTTGGGGAGGAGCCAATTTCTCCCTTGCCTCTTTTAATTGTGTTTTAAGTTTCTCCCGGGAGTCCTTGAGACTCCTCGTTTGAGATTCACGGCGCCGTTTTTCGGTTTCTCCACACCAATCGAAATATGCGTCAAACTGACCTTGCCTGACTTTACTGGCCAGAAGTGCGCCTCTGGGGTGCACAATCTTGTCAAGGTCGAAACGTCCCTCTAGGGGAAACTGTAATTTTGAATCGTCTTTGGTACACCAGTTCCATTTGTTCAGAAACTTGCAAGTGAAAGGACTGTAATTTGTGTACACGTAGTAGGCAGATGTGCCTTTTGGCAAGGCGGTGGTCCCTTTGGACCCACCGGCTCCCATTTTTCCCAGTTCCCGGTGAGGCGAAATCACCTTGGACCCTCCAGCGCCCAGTATCCGGATCGCTTTCACTCAGGTCACTCACACAGGGAGAGCTTATTTAGGATGTCCACGACTCTCCTACAGCCCCCTTCAGCAAAGAGCATTGGCTAGTCTCAGAGAGACGGCGCTGCTTACTCTGGTGCGTTAGGCGAGGTGATTGGACCAGTCAGTGGCTTATGAACCGCCTTCAGGCGGGACAGAGACAGGGGAGGAAAGAGGTCACGGGAAAGGACCGTCTGAGGATGGGAAAGGATAGGGTCACACAATCCTAGACCCAGGCAGGCCCCTCGCCGGTCAAGCCATGCAGAGTGAGACTGGCTCGGTCATGGCCCACCTTTTGGCCCTACTAGTTGCAGTCACAGGGCTTGCATTAGAGACATCTCCGGTCATGAGATGGTGGGTAGTGGTGTTCACAGCTGTCAGCGAGCGCAGCTGCTGGGAGAGCGCATTTTTAGCTGTGTCTTGGAGACGCTCATGTGGCTCCGGAGAGACGGGGCGTAGCCTGTGCCCCCAGCAGAATGTATATACGCGAGCCACTCCAGGCCTTTGCCGGGAGGCTGCCGGACCCAGTGCCAGCATGGTTGGCATGATCAGCCCACAAGGAGGGAGGGACCTTAGCCAGCAGTTCCTGTTGCAACGAGGAAGGGCTGGGGTCGGTCTCCTCCCCCCTTGGAACTGCCAGGACGTCATTGTGAGCGGGACCAGGCACGTTCAGATACACGCCATCTGGGGTACAGTAGATTGTACAATTTAATTTACACAGCAAGTCTCTTCCCGAAAGGTTAACCTATTACTGCTCCAGTGACACAGAGCGATGCAGGGACTCATACAAAAACCGGGGGCGGAGCATATGCAGCCTGGCGAGGCAAGTTTAGCAGGGATCGCTCACCCCTGGAGAAAGGGAGACACACAGCGAGCTGAAGAGGAAAAGAGTGCACAGTCCCAGCTCTTTTCAAGATGCATCCAGCGGCTGCCCGGTTCTCCACCCGCGATTCACCTTCAGGGGCTCGAGCAGAACTTAGCCGGGAAATACAATTCTTTGCTTGTCGCCAAATGGTTCTAGGCACAGACACAGGACGACACAGGGAAATGCAGCAAGCAGCAAAGGCAGCTTGGGGTGATGTGGGGGGCAGGGTCTTGTGCACGGCACAAAGGTCTCCCTGCAGAAGAGGTGATTAACAAGACACACTTCTATAGTAACCCCGTCCCCAAAACTCACCGCCTCCCTGAGGGGGCGGCAGTCAGTCCCTCTGGCTGGCTCAGAGAGCGCCTGCTGTGCTGTACTCAGCCCCCTAACACACTGAGCGGCCCATCTCCCCCAGTCTCTCTTTCTGCAATCACAGCCCTTGTTCTGACCAAGCCCGTGGCTGCCCCGTCCCCTCCCCATTCATTGAAGGGGTATGTTGGGTTTCGCTACCTAAAACCACCCTTCCCCTGCAGCTCCGTCTCCTTCCGATCTCACATTCCTAGGAGCGTCTCATCTGCCGTGGCCTTTCCCCGGCACTATTTATATTTATTTTATTTAACCAGCACATTTGGCAGTAGCCACTTCTGTGTTGGCGAGTCACCCATTGACTTGAGACGGTCACTTGCTCAGACACAAAAGTGATGTAGGACTCTCCTACCGAGCACTGCCTGGAGACGTGTCTCCCGGGGAGTTTATCCTCCCTGGGTGACACCCACATGCCAATATTTAGCCTATGGAGTTCTCCTCAGTCCCAGTCCAGGGCCCTGGACCCTACTTCATACCCTCACAGCCACCTCCGGTCATCACATGTGCTGAGCTGAGCGTACGGTCTCTCTGGGGTGTAAAGGGGACACGTGTCCCCAAGGGGACATTGCCATGTGCTGAGCGCTCACCCCAGTCACCTCTTATACCCACTCTATGAAACACACATGCAAATTCCTGCCCCGTGGGGGAGGGTCCTCTTTAAACACAAACTCCTGGTTGGAGGAGCCTCAGTCTCCCCCAGACACAGAATTGCCCGTTCCTGCCCGCTGGGGAGTTTCCCTCTTTGCATGGAAACGAGAATGGAATCTCTGTGGCTTTTCCTTTCTCTGTTCTCTGCCCTCAACTGTGAGTGTCTATGGGACAGTTGGGGAATTAGAGACAGACCCATGGATTTGTTCAGTGGCTAATATTATCTTTGCTATTTTCTCCTTTTCCCAGGTGTCCTCTCTCAGGTGCAGCTGGTCCAGTGCGGCCCGGGGGCAGTGAAGCCCGGAGAGACCCTCACCCTGACCTGCGCTGTCTCCGGGGTCTCCATCTCTACTCAATATTATTTCTGGCACCGGATCTGCGGTCCACAAGGGCTGGAGTGAATGGGATGGTTATATCCATATAGCGGGGGTACAAACTATGCCCCGTCTCTCCAAAGCCGAGTCACCATCTCTGGAGACACCACGAAGAACTAGATCTCCCTGCAGCTCCGCTCCCTGATAGCTGCAGACACCGCCACCTATTACTGCGCCAGAGACACAGTGACACAGAGAAGAGCCAGGAGTGGCACAAAAGGGGGAACCAGGCTTCTCAGGGGCTTTAATGCTTCATGCCTCCCATCATCTCCTAGCTCTGTAGGAACGTGAGACAGGATTTCACTCCAGCTTTCCAGGACATGACCTTAAGCTCTGACACATTTCACACGGAGCTCCCTGGTTCATTCTCAGTATATGGAACCGCTCTGAGAGGGCCCCTTTGGTGAGTGACGGGTATTTCCCATGTACTGCCACAAAACTCTTCTTTAAAAGTCATTTAAGTTTGTGGAACTGCCACACCCAATCACCCAAACCTTAAAGAGAAGTAGACGCACAACTGCGTAGGCACTTGTCTTCCAACTCACTTCCAACTCAGACTTCTTTGAAATTCAATAGTCTGAAAACCAAGAAATGAAAAGTAGGGCAATTGTCCATCCTGGAGCTTCACATCAGCTTACCGCACTAACTACTCTTTGTGGCAGACTCCAAATTCCCACAAGGAACGCCCTTTCTACTTCCAACAGACAAAGAAACACACCCCAATTTCATCAAGTGCCTCAGTAACGCCAACGCTTGGCTGATAATGTCAACCACAGCCAATGAAGTTTCCTCCTACACACAAAACACACACACACACACACATAAACACATGCACACATGTACAAACACACAAATACATAGATAAGCAAACACACCCATATGCATAAACACACACACAGCACATACACACAGATTTTCCCCTTCACCATTTAGAAACCTATCTAGCATTAACTTAAAGATTGCAAGTGACAGAAAATCCACCGTGTCCCCAGGAAAATTATTTTCAATGGTTAGTTCTCCTCATTGTTAAAATTTTTCACCTTATGTCTAGTCTCCATTTGTTGTCTAACTTCATCCTCTAGCCTTTGAATGGTGTCCTGCCTTTGTCCACTGGATTATAATGCCATTGATAATCAGAAATCTTTGAAATGGGAAAGAAGAATTGAGTGGAAACAGGAAGGTGAATTTCCCTTAAAGTCACTATTTTAAGGTCAATATAATTTACTCTGAACGGTTATCAAGCTGAAAGCTCAAAGATGAAACATTTGAGACACTCAGATACCGGAACAGAAGACAATCACTGAGTCTTGCTGAATACAAAGATCATTGAGGAGATATCATAGAACAATTATATTGATGCGTAGGAGCAAAGGAGCTACCAGACCAGTCTTGTCTAGTAATTCATCACCAGCAACAACTAACACCAGCAGCGTCTGAGAGCGGTGCAAGAGTGACCCCCAGTGGACGCCAAGGGAATGACTACCCGTGGAGGCTATTTCTTCCTAAAGTTTTCTGGGTTGTGAGCTCAAAAATAGTGAAGAAAAAGAAAGAAAGAAAGAAAGAAAGAAAGAAAGAAAGAAAGAAAGAAAGAAAGAAAGAAAGAAAGAAAGAAAGACGGATCCTATCTNAGAAAGAAAGAAAGAAAGAAAGAAAGAAAGAAAGAAAGAAAGAAAGACGGATCCTATCTATAGCTTGAATTCTTTGCATCCCCTCTAAAAAGTAGAGAGGTTGCGGTGCCCGGCTAGATGAGGTAAAGGACATTTGGCACGGTTGTGTATCACTGTGTTACTGGGGAGCTGGGGCTCCACAGTGACACACCTCATATCAAAAACCTAAGCACACTGGCACTCCCGTGAGAAAAGACAGACTCGGGACAACTTCCCATTAGGCTCAACATTTGATTTAAGTGCATTGGGTCTCAGCTGGTGTCATTCCAGGCACTTTCATGAAGCTATATCATTTTATACCCCGGGGGGACCATTTTATTGATATTATTAAAGCAGTGCCTAGTTATTATTATATTGGTAGCACCCAAAGGTCCCAACCTAGATCATGGTCCTATAGTACTTGGCACTGTATATCAACATAGGAAGAGATAGTCCCTGCCCCAACATTCATTGCAATCTAAACCTGGGTTTCCAAAGGAGCCTGACATTCCAGGGCCATCTGGGCTCTTTCACTCCACTCTATGTTCCTTTGAAAAATCCAGTCTAACTATGCCGGGGAATGGAGGCACGGAAGGTGAAGTGATTTGCCCCAGATCATACAGGGGTCAATGACAGACTGGGAATGGAACCCAGGTGTCCCAAATCCAAATCCAGTGCTCTACCCAATCATTCCACTCCTCTCCAAAGAGTTAGCGATTTTAAGCAGACATACCTTCTGAAGTGCTGGTCTCACGTTGGTCCTAGTGTTCTAAAAGATCTCCATTGAATTCAAATATAGGAATTGCCCTCACAGCTCCTACCACTGTTCTGTCTCCAGTCACGGTGTCAATCTCGGCGAGGGATTTGGTATGGGTATGCATCACTGTGTACTACAGTGGATACCACAGTGACAAAAGCCATTATAAAAACCTCGTTCTGCTGGCAGCTGTGCAAACCAACCCAATTTCAGGTGACTGCTAGGTTAGTATTCCATCAGGCGCAGCTGAAGGCTGAAATTTACAAATCCATCTAAAGAATTTCCATGCCAGGTTCTCAATGAAATGAACAGGAGCTTCCAATGGGAGTCGGGCACCTAACCTGCTTATGCACTTTTGCAAATCCAACTAGATACCTCTCTGCACCTTTTGGTGCCTAAAAATCTTTGTAAATGTGACCTCTAATCCTGCAGAGGGCTTTGACAAATCTCAGACTATATTTCTAAGTAGAGTTGGTCCCAAAAAAAGGAAGGGAAAAAAGTTTTCAGAAAAAGTTTTGAGAAAAATATGTCCCTTTTTTATCAGAACTTTCAGACCTCTGTTTCTAAGTTTTGTTTTCTTCTTTCCTCTGAAGAGAAGGATAAACCTTTGTCTTTAATTATTCTATGTCTCCGTGCATCAGCTTTGTGTCCTGCCTTCTCCTGAGAGTCAATAAAATACACCTCTCTACCGGTTTCAGGAGAGATTGTGCTATCCGCCCTCCGACTAGCCCCTAACCATGAGTAGTGAGGTAGGGCTTTACAATCTGGTCCAAGGAAAATAACTTGCCAACTGTCTTTGTTGTGTTTACTTCAGAATTATCTTATTCCCCTACTAATCTTCTTCCATGGAAATGAGAAATAAAGCTTCTCTCTCCTACTGAGATTTCCCTGTTCTGGACAAGAAAATTCTCCAGTGACATCTTGAAAATTGTTAGACCAGAATTTCACTCTTTATCCATACCAGTACTTCCCAGTTTACTACTTCTAGCTCCCGAGTAACTCAACCACTCCAGAAATGGGTAGGACACATTCTAGACTGGATTGATTTTCATTAAGAATATCGGAACTGTGTTTTCCCAGTTTCATAGATATTAAGGCCAGAAAATATAAATTAGATCACCTAGTCTGACCTCCTGTATAAACATGGGCCATAACATTTCAGCCAGTTACTTCTGTGTTGAAGCCAATTACATGTGTTTCACTAAAGCATATTTTCTAGAAAGACATTCAGGATTGAGCCAAAGACTTCAAGAGACAGAGAGTCTGTCACTTCCCTTGATAGTTTGTTCCAATGGTTAATAAACCTGACTTTAAAAAACCCAGTGCCTTATTTCCAGTTTGAATTTGTCCGGGTTTAGCTTCGAGCCATTGGTTCTTCTTCTGCCTTTCTGTGTTAGATTAAAGAGCCCTTAATACCTGGTATCCTTTTTTATATGGTAAACATATTGGGCTCCTTAACAGCCTTCTTTTTGTCCTGAGAACAACAAACATGGGGGAGAGGGGGAATGCAGCATTTTTCTATCTCGAATGGATTAAATCTACCTGTTTCTTCATGTTTCTAGCTTTGTATATCCTCTGCCCGTCACTGTAGAATGTTAAGTCTCATTGTGAATCTCCAAAAGAAAAGAAAATGATACAAGCTTGAAGAAATTCTCCATTCACCTCTCCGACACCTGCAGCTCTTCACAACTAGATGGCTGAACAATCCAAAACTGCATTGGCCAAGTTAGATGAGATAGAAGAGATTTTTGTATGGATCTGTACCATTGTGTCCTATGGAGTAGCAACTACCACAGTGAGAAGTCCTCTATCAAAAACTTGATAATCTTAGAAGCTATGCAACAGAGCCCAACAGAGGGCGCACTCTTACATTTTCATATTCATTGCCATTGGATGGCAGAGGATTTTGTCTGACCAGATATCACTGTGATAGGTGGATGGCTACCACAGTGACAACTCCCCCCATAAAACCCCTAGATCCGGTTAGTAGCAGCCCAAAGAAGTCAGGCAGCCCAAAGAAGTCAGAAGTCAGTTCTCATAGACTTTCCATCACAGCAAAAAAGGGAGAAAAAAGCTCCTGGGGAGGGAATAAATGTTCCAGTGTGCACCTGTAACAACAAGCTGTGCTTCTTCCACACTGGGATTTTCCAAGGGGAATCAGGCACAGACCTTGGGAGTTAGGTGCCAAACCTGATCACCTATCTGCATCTTTAGCCTCCTCCTTTCCCTTGTGGATCTTGCCCTTCGAAATTCCCAGCCCATATGGCTAGTGAGAACACTACATATTACTTTAGAGAGGACTGAGGCTGAAACTCACCCCTATCATTCTGGGCCCTAAGATTTAGAATGCTAAGCTACCCAGCCATGAACTTCAGCTTCATGAAATTCCTTAAATTCCTTTGAAAATCTCACCCAGACTCAAGGTAACTTGGGTACCTTCCCTGTGAGTTCCCATCCCGTCAAAGGTTTGGATTCTTTTAAGTTTCACCTTAACTCTGGATTTCTTGTGGGAGTTTCAATGGTGTTTTTCTTGTCAGAATATTTACATATAAGTCAGTTTCCCCCATCCACATCCCCCTTGGATTGAATCTCTGTCTTTTTCTCTGTGTCTCTCTCCCACCCCTGGGTCTTATATCAACACCCATTGCTGCAATATCTACTTCTCATTGGGAATATCCACCAGAAAAGAAAACAATCTGATCTTGGGGACATTACTAATTGGCTCCTCTCCCACATGCAACTCTTTGGAACTTAGTGGAAGAGCTCTGCAAAAAAGGCATTGACTGGGTTGAATGGTTCCGCTTTCAGGGGAGGAGGTTTTTGTACAGTTCTGTATCACTGTGCTGGGTGGGGTACCTCCCACAGTGACAAAACCCCGAACAAAAACCCGGGTCTAGTAGCAACGGCCCAAAGAAATCTCTCTAGTAGGGATCCCGTCATCACAGAGTATGGGCATCTGACAAACATGAATAAATTTGGACTCTCAGCACACCTGCAAAGTAAGGACAGAAAGACACAGAGGAGAACAACGACCTCCCACTTCACAGGGAGATGCATTTACATATCTATCTAAGCCACTTACATGGCCCTACTACCATAGTACCTACGTACCTCACAATCTTTAATGTGTTGATCCACATTATCCCCCTGTGAGACAGCTGGAGACCCAAGGAAGAGAAACTAAGTGCTAAATATGTAAAGGAATTGGATGCCTACCTCTTTAGAAACCTAAATACCTTTAAAGGTCTGGCTGTAGGTGAACTTGCCCAAGGTCAGATATGCGGTCTGTGTCAGGACAGGGAATCCGACTGGGATCTCCCAAAGTCACAGGATCGGGTCATAAGCACTGAACCATCCTTTCTGCAGATGGAGAAGCGGAATCATAGAAAGATTGAGGATCAAATCTCAAAGCTCAGTGATATTCTCTGATGGATGGAATCTATCTATTTCTCCATCTTTCAGCCACCCTTCGCTGCAGAATGTAAGGCTCGCTGTGAATGTCCAACAGAGAAGAAAATGATTTGAGCTTGAAGAAATTCTCCATTCATCTTTCTGACATATGCGGCTCTTCACAACTAGAGGGATGAACGACCCAAAACTGTATTTTCCACGTGGATTCACTGATAAGACCAAAAAGATTTTTGTACGGCTGCATAACACTGTGTGCTAGCTGGCAGTGGTTACCACAGTGAATAGTCCTCTATCAAAAACACAGTCATTTTAGCAGCTATGTGGAGCCCAACAAAGGGCATGCGCCAAAAATATTTGGTCACACCTACATTCATTGCTATTGGATGGCCAAGGATTTTGTACAGCTGAGTAGCACGGTGCTAGATGGGATAGGTACCACAGTGCCAAATCACCTAGCAAAAACCTAGACCCTGTTAGAAGCTGCACAAAAATACTGGGCCAGGAGAGTTCTCACACGTTTCCATCACCGCAACAATTGCTCCCAAGTGAGAAAATAAATATGTAAGCATACACCTCTGACTTCTTCTGAAATATCTCTATCCCCAGGATTTTTTGAGGGGACCTGTGGGAATCAGGTACTAACCCTAAATCAATGGAATTTGGGCACCCCACTTGCTTAGGTGCCTTGTAATTCCCACTGCACCAGTAGGCATCTACAAAACTGTTGTCAATTTGGCCTGAGGGATTAAGGACCTGAGCCAAAACTCATTGAAATCCAGGGGAGTGTTTCTATTAACTCCAGCTGGCTGGAGGTCAGGTCCTCAAGACTTACCTACACTCGTACAAGAAGTATGTAATAGAGCCACGACTTCAACCCATCTCACCTGGCTCCCACTCCAGTGGAAAGGCAAGGAAGCTGCCTTTGAAACGTTTTTCCATCATACCAACATCCATTCCCATGAGACAGGGGTGGATTTTGTACGACTGTGTACCACAGTGATACCGGGGGGAGTAGCTACCACAGTGAAAAATCCCCTGTCAAAAACCTGAAGCGCATTAGCGATGATGATGAGAAGTCAGATGACACGGAATCTACTCAGATCTTCACACCGGTTCACATGATGGGGACAGGGATTTCATACTGCCCTGTAACACAGTGCTAGGTGGAGCGGTAGTTCCCACAGTGACACATCTCCTGTCAAAAACTTAGACACTCTCGCGACTCTGAAAACACAGTACATAATTCTGGACTCAGAGCCTTAAACTTCCCCAACTTTGATCGCTTGACCATGCCTCACAGAGTCCTGGAAACAGCTGTGTGGTAGATCTAGTCATCAAGTTAGAAGGTCCTGTCCCGGAGCCATTAGCTTATTTACTTTACCCACAAGTTCCTCCGTTCAACACCTAGTAAAACCAGCAGAGCCTCATCTTAGAGCCACGAGAATGATTCAAGGATTGGAAAACATGCCTTACAGTGAAAGACTCAAGGAGCTTAATTTAGTTCGTTTAACGAAGAGAAGGTGAAGGGGTGACCTGATCGCCATCTATAAGTACCTACACGGTGAACAGAAATTTCCAAATATAGAGTTCTTCAATCAAGCAGACAAAGGTGGCTAGAAGTTGAAGCTAGGCACATTTTCCAGACTAGAAATCAGGTACAAACTTTTAATACGGAGGGTAACTAAACTTTGGAACAATTTACGATACTCCATCACTGGCCATTTTTAAATCCCCCTGAAACATCTGCTCTAGTTCAAATAGGAATTAATTCAGGGACGTCCTGTGGCCTGTGTTATGCAAGAGATCAGATTAGATAATCACACGGGTCTGATACTCTATGAATCTCTGACTTATTCCAACATACAAAGAGCCACAATTTCATCCAGGTTACATGGAAAGAGAAAAATGCGTCACATCTCTCTCCTTCAACTGCATCTTCGCCTCTTCCCAAAAAAGAAATCTCGCACGGGGAAAACCTTGATCCATTTCATACAAAGGGGATTTTGTACGTCTCCATACCACTGTGCTGATTGGAGTAGCTACTACAGTGAGACACTTCTGCATCTCTGCAATGACTGTGTGAAAGAAATCAGGCACCTGTGCATTTATGTGGCCCCATCACTGCAGCATCTGAGGGCTTCCCAGAGCAGAGGGGAAATAGATGGTCAAAGGAGATTTAGACACACAATCACAATTGAAATGAATGTGAGATGTGCTTCTAAAGCCCCTAGTCCAAATCCCCACTTTACAGCCAGGGAAACTGAGGTACGGAGTGCTATAAGGACCTAAATCAAAGGAATGCCATGGATCCAGTCCTAAGTGACTGACCAGAATACACACCGGGAATCGAGGAGATGAACGCAGGAGTCCCAAGTCCCATCCAGCCCCTCTTCTTCCACATTCTTCCAGCAGGAGAGCTTTCCAGAGACTTTCCCATCACCCCAATGTTCATTCCCAAGAGATGGGCAAGGATCTTGTATGACTCTGTATCACTGTGTTGGCTGGGTAGCGGGTACCCCACAGTGATACATCCCCTATCAAAAACAGGGATCCTAGAGCTGGCTGGAATGTTCTTCGTTGGTTTGCCTGTCTAGCAAAAAAATTTAAGGCTCTCCAACAATTTCTTAAATTTTAAGGCCAGAGGGACCATTAGAAAGATCATCTAATCTGACCTCCTGTGTATCACAGGCCATAGAATTTCATCCATTTACCCTGTTTTGAGCCAGATAACTTGTGTTTAAGTGAAGCAGAAAGGCATCCAGTCATGATCTAAGACATCAATATGGAGAATCCACCACTTTCCTTGGGACTGGTTAATCGCCTTCACTATTAAAAAAAGTGTGTCTTATTTCTAAGTTTAATTTGTTTGGATTTAAATTCCAGCCATTGGTTCTCATTCTACCTTTCGCTGGTAGATTCAAGACCCCTTTAGTACCCAGGATATTTACTTTATTCCAAAACATTCAGCTTTGGTTTGGGGTACTGCTTGGGGGAAGCTTGAGGGGGGAAAAACATTGAAACAAGCATTTTGTTTCACTTTGAAAATGGCATTCTTTCCTTCTTCCTCTCACTTTTCATTTCCCTCTTTTTCTCCACTGATAATTCAGAGAAATCAAGAGTTTCCCTCTATTTTGAAAGAGACATTTTGAATATTTTTTAAAAAAATCTGATTTTTAAAATTAGAATGTCAACATTTTACTGGAAAAATTCAATTTTTGACAAAAAACCCTCATTTTTTGCCAACAACTTTCCCAATGAGAAATTTTTGAACACCCCGCCATATCCGACAAAGAACTCTGACCAGAAAGCAACTCCAAAATCTCCCCACCACACCAATACTCACGTACTCACGAGATAATTGTTATTCATGATCCCCCGAGGATAAGAAAGGACGGATGGCCCAGTGGTTACGGCAGGGATCAACAACCTTTGGCACGCGGCTCGCCAGGCTAAGCACCCTGGCAGGCCGGGCCGGTTTGTTTACCTGCCGCATCCACAGGTTCAGCCAATCGCGGCTCCCACTGGCCGCGGTTCGCTGCTCCAGGCCAATGGGGACTGCGGGAAGAGGCATGGGACGAGGGATGTGCTGGCTGCCGCTTCCCGCAGCCCCCATTGGCTTGGAGCTGCGAACCGCGGCCAGTGGGAGCCACAATCGGCCGAACCTGCAAATGCGGCAGGTAAACAAACCGGCCCGGCCCCCCAGGGGGCTTACCCTGGCAAACCGCGTGCCAAAGGTTGCCGACCCCTCGGTTACGGCAATAGCTGGGCACGTGGGAGACCTCTGTTCTATTCCTTGCTCTCCTGCAGACTTCCATGAGCAAGTCATTCATGGCCAGATGTTCAAAGCCATTTAGGTACCAAATGGGATTTTCAAAAGCATGTAGGACCCAAAACTCATTGATGTTAATGGGACTTGGACACCTAGATGCTTTTGAAAATCCCACTAGGTGCCTAAATATCTTTATCAATCTGTCCCTTAGCCTCTCTATGCTTCACTTCCCCCTCTCTGAAATGGGGGATAAATAGTAATCCCCCACCTCACAGGGGAGTCACAAGGGTAAATAAAGACTGTGAGATAAGTTGATATCATCTTAATGGGAGGGGAATCATATCAGTACCTAAAATAGATAGACATCTTCTGCAATGTTACTTATGGATATTCGAATTAGTCTCTCTCTCCCTCCACACACCCCACCCCTCTCAGACAAGAAGATACTCTCCTCTAGTCAGGTTATTCCATTATCCCAAGCTAGGAGTCATCTGCACCTTTCTCTGAACATAAGAGCGGCCAGACTGAGTCAGACCAAAGGTCCATCTAGCCCAGTGTCCTGTCTGCTGACATCGGCCAATGCCAGGTGCCCCAGAGGGAATGAACAGAACAGGTGATCATCAAGTGATCCATCCCCTGTCGCTCATTCCCAGCTTCTGGCAAACAGAGGCTAGGGACACCATCCCTGTCCAACCTGGCTAATAGCCATTGATGGACGAGTC
This sequence comes from Trachemys scripta elegans, assembly GCF_013100865.1. Classification (NCBI taxonomy): domain Eukaryota; kingdom Metazoa; phylum Chordata; order Testudines; family Emydidae; genus Trachemys; species Trachemys scripta. The sequence continues at coordinate 41,717,907 of NC_048309.1, forward strand.
CTCCATGAATTTATGAAGGAGCTGGCACTGGTCACTGAGCGGGCCAGAAGTCTGATCCTGGACCCTTTATGCAAATACCCTCTACAGGCTCCCTATTCAAATAGTGCCCCATACTGCAACTGATGCACTGTACCTACCGTCATTTTGAGATGTTCAGTTTTACGAAGTTCTCAGTCCCTAATTAGTTTAAAATAATGGGGAGTCTACTGTAGGCTGGACTAGAGTAGACTAGGCTACAATAAAACAGACTGTATTAAAGCGACTAGAATCAGTGATGAGCTGCCAAAATCTTAGGAACCGGTTTCCTAGCGGGTCTTCGGCGGCACGGCTCCGGCAGCTGAAGGACCCGCCACCAAAGACCTGGTAGGGAACCGCCCAATGAGTACACCCCCCACCCATGTCCTGCCCCCGACTGCCCCCCTCAGAAACCGCAACCCATAACCCCCCACCGCTCCTTGTTCTCTGACCACTCCTTCCCGAGACCCCCAACCCTAACTGCCCCCCAGGACCCAACCCCCTGCCCAACTCGCCCCGCTCCCTGTCCCCTGATTGCCTCCAACCCCATCCACCACCGCCCCGACAGACCCCCGGAACTCCCACGCAGCGCCTACCCAACCCCCCCTTCCCCATCCCCTGACCGCCCCCCAAGAACCTCTGCCCCATCCAACCCCCCCCCCGGCTCCGGCCTTTTAACCTCTCCGGGGCCCAGCCTGGCCCGGAGCCATGTCAGGCGGCCGGAGTCGGGGCCGAGGCTTGGGCTGAAGCCGCGCGGCGCGGCCGGAGTTGGGTCCGGGGCTGGGCTGGAGCTGGGCAGCGCCACACGGCCGGAGTCGAGGCTGGGGCTGGGCCGGAGCTGGACCGGCGCCTGGAGCCCTCCTCGCGCCCCGCCCCCACTCACCTGCAGAAAGCCCTGCTTCCCTGATTCGCGGGAAGCAGAGGAGAAGGAGGAGAAGTTGGGGGGAGCATCAGGGGAGGAGGCGGAGCTAGGTGAGCTGGGGCCAGGAGCAGGGCAGGGAGCTGCCAGAGATTTTGTTACATTTAAAAGCCCTTTTAGAATGGGGACAACCAGTTCTAAAGGGACTTCTAAATTTAACAACCGGTTCCCGCGAACCGGTGGGAACCGGCTCCAGCTCACCACTGACTATAATAGATTAGAGTAGAATATAATATCCTATACTAAGGTAAACTATAATAGACGAGGCTAGAATAAATAGACAAGACTAGAATACACTGGACAAGACTACAATAGAATAGCATTTGAGATCCTTCCAGAATGTCTAGAAAGATCCTAGCATGGTTTGGCTGCTACCTAAGAGTAATAATATTCATCATCCTGAACTTCATCATTAACAACGCAAAATAGGGGGGATACTTAGAGAAGCTGTTAAGAGTTTCCACCTTTTTGAACATTTGCCCAAGGTGCTACGACCTATGGAAGAATCTTGGCCATAGATGATTTTGTACGGGAGTGTATCACAGTGTAATTACTACGGGAGCTACCACAGTGACGCACTTCATGTCAAAAACCACACATGGCCATAGAGGTGCTAATGCAAATGCAACAGAAAACCACGGAACCACGGAAAACCATGTTAACCGGCATATTTATTTAGGGATATCTGGTTTCAGGAGGGGACCTAAGAGACTCTTCATGATACCTGGATGTTAAAACCTGGCTGGAAACTAGGATTGGGATTTTCAGAGGAAAAACACCTTCATGCTTCTTTGAAAATACCAGCCCAGAGAACAGAAGGCCTTGACTCAACCAGGATTTGAATTCACACCTTTGAACTCTAGATCTCTGAGATCCAATCTTTGGCTATAGCCAGGGGAAGAGGAAGAATATAAGAAAGTCATCAATTTCAGGACAGATTTTGACGTGACTAAATCTATCCACAATTTTCTAAAAAAAAAAATGATTAGAGAAAGAAAAATAGACCGCGATTTTCTAAGTTCTTAAAGGAGTTAGGTGCTCAACTCTCATTGGAAATTGGGTGCCTAAATACCTTAGGCTCTTTTGAAAATCCCAGCTGATAAAGATTAGGGGTGACCTTCAAAAATTGCTACATGACTGTGCAGCACAAGTTTCCTAGAAAATCAGCGGGACTTACGATCCTAAGCAACTTTTGCAAATACTCCCTGGGGCTGTTTGCATTACAGAGAAGTTGAATCAGAATGGACTTCAGAGGGCTACATATCAATAAACTCTAGAGAAAAGGTAGATGAAGCACTTCTATTCATACTGCCTCTAAGCACGAACAAAGGGATTTTCAAATCCAACTGAAATTCAGCAGGTTTAAAACTGATGAAACAAGATGCCTTCTTCTACACATTTGACCCATGGAACTCATTCTCACAGAGTATCAGTGAGGACAAGAGCTCATCAGGATTCGATACGAGAAGGGATAGTTGTAATGATAAGGAGAACACACAGAATTACAAGAGTAAGTATGGAGGGGGAAAGGATTTTGCAGAGGACGTAAACTCGACTCTGTCAGGGCATGAGACAACTTCTAACAGATGCAAGCCCATGTCAGGTTATCCCAAAGTGCTCACTAGAGGGCAGTTCTTGCACCTCCCTCTGCATTATCTGGAACTGGCCACAAGACAGAAGGTTGTATGACAACAGGGTTTCTTAAACTGGAGATCCCAACCCAAAAGGAGATCACAAGACTGTTGTGGGGGGGGGGGGGTCGCAAGAGCAGTGGCTGCTGGCCGGGCACCCAGCTCTGAAGGCAACGCTGCTGCCAGCAGCAATGCAGAAGTAAGGGTGGCATGGCATGGGGAGGTTGTCATTTTTTGCGGGGAGGTTCATCACAGCCTGAAATATTTTCAAAGGGGTACTAGATGGACGACTGGTCTGACCCATTCTAGCAATTCCTATGTGTAAACATTCTAGTCTAGTCTATTCTCCTTTCCAATATTTTATTCTATTCCACTCTACTTTCCTCTAGTCTATTCTATTCTATTCTACCATCCCATCACCCTATTTTCCAAATTCAATGTTTTTTAAAGGGATTGGCAATTTGTCTCCTGCCCATTATACTGTTTTCAGGACTGGAAGGATGAATGATCCTAATAAGTATCTGATTGCGGTTATTGGAAGAGGTGAAGAAGATTTTGCAGGGCTGTGTATCACTGTGCATACTACTATAGTGGGAGCTACTATCACAGTGATATACCCCCTAACAAAAACCAGGGATGTCTTAGTATCAAATAAAAGACACATACTTTCCATCATGGGAACAGTAGGATGAGAGTTTGAAAGCTGCTCAAGGAATCTTGACGTGCAATTCCCGTTAGATGTGATCACCTCCTACGTACCAGCGGGAAAGAACATTTGGTATTGGCACACATCACTGTGGCAAGTGGTAGCTGGAGTTATCACAATGACAAACACCATATCAAAAACCTCCACATGGTCGCAGCTATGCCAGCAAGTCAGACCCAGAGAAACGGCATTTTGGAAATGTTTCGATCAGAAGCAACTTCATTTTTTTTAAATATACTTTCTCCATTGGTACAAAAAATATCTCTCTTCTGAAATGCTCTTGTCAAATAAAATATAAGTGGATCCCTGGAAAACATAGAAACTGGGGAAGATAAATCACAGATGCAAACAATTCCAGAAAGCCATGAGGAGTGAGGGGCATTTATTGAGCTCAATGAGTGTCAGGTGCCTAACGTGCTTAGGTCCTTTTGTGAATTCTACTAGGCACCTCCTTACATCTTTGGGTGCCGAAAGATCCTGGCAATCTGGCCCCTGGTTTCCTGAGTGCGAAACAAAAACAAAAAGTGACCTTGTTTTAAAAAAATAACTAATTCCTGTTTCTTACCTGTTGGGCCACTTAGTACGCTAATTACTCTCGAGCTCATTGGCTTGGGCAAACGTTCCAATTCACTGGACGTTTTGGTATAGGCATGAATCACTGTGCTGAAGTTGCTGTAGTAACAGCTGATGGAAGTATAACGATAATCCCACAGTGAAAGATACCCTGACAATAACCTGTACGCGTTGGCAACTCTGCAAAAAGCACAGATGCGCTCGGACTTTTCTAAAGGTCGCCAGCTCCCATGAAAGAAAATCCTGGCTCAAGGTACTATTCAACACAAGGAAAAGCATCGGAATCTAAACTTTGGTCTTCAGATGGTATAAACGAGCCCTGAACTTAATGGAGCTCAGCAGTCACACATCATTATTTGTATTACCCATGGGGGCTGCACTGTGCTAGGCAGAGACGACCTGGGCCTGCCCATAGTGCGGGGGTGGGGGGAGGTGAGTCAGGGCACTCGGTTTCAGCAGTGATACTGAGCATCGCTGTGTGAGCATGCTCAGTACAAGCCAAGCAGCAAATCTGGGGGGGGGGACACGTGACCCACATGCCTGATGCTAGGTGCTGTACAAACATGCAGCAAGACATGGTCCCCGTCCTGACATGCCTGCAGTTTAATGAGACAAGACAGACCAGAGGGGGGAGGGGAAAGAGAAGTGAAGTGATTTGCTCAAGGTCACACAGAAGATCAGTTGCAGAGCTGGACTAGGCTACAACCCAAGTCCCAGACCAGTAAGAACATAAGAGCGGCCAGACTGGGTCAGACCAAAGGTCCATCTAGGCCAGTGTGCTGTCTTCTGACAGTGGCCAATGCCAGATGCCCCAGAGGGAATGAACAGAACAGGGAATCATCCAGTGATCCAGACCAATGCTCTGTCCACTAGACCAGGTGTGGTGTAGTTGCCAAGGTCTTGCTTATGCCTCCGGGTATCAGAATCTGGCCCTGGGGGGCAGTAGAATATTGTGGGGCTGTCTTCGTATCCTGGTCATCTTGGAATTAATCTCCTCAGACAGAGCATGAATTTTGAATAAATCACAAAGAACCAGGACCAAAAAGCCATCCCCCCAAAACCCAGTCTCAAGGAAAATGTTAAAGATCAACATCTCTTAGGACACCTTGACCAGGCTTCCCCGAGGAGCTGATGAGATTTGGTGCGGGGTTGTATCACTGTGAGCTGATAGCAGCTGGGTTTCCCACAGTAACTAATTCCATAGCAGAAACCTCCCTGGAGTGACAATTATGCACAGAGAATGCTATCTAGCTATTTCTCTTTGCCTGCTTATCCTATTCATACTTAGCCATCTACCTCCTTCTCTAGCCATTAACTGGGATCTGTTAATGAGCTGCTAGGGACATCCTGAATATTTTCACCATCTCTGGAGAGAAAGGATGGTCCAGTGATAAGGGCGCTTGGCAGGACCTTGGGAGACCAGGATTCCCTTTCCTGCTTATCCACAAATACCCTCGGTGACCTTAGACATGTCATTTAGTCTCTCAGTGACTCGGTTTCCAGTCTATAAAATGGGGATAATACACGGCCCTACCTCATTGGGGTACTGTGAGTGGGAGATGTTCAAATACTGTGGTAGGGGTGGGGAGGTCAGATACACACATAAGATATTGTTATAGATACAAGCAGACTCAAGTGAACCTCACTTCCAACAGCTTCAATAGAAGAAAATAACTATGAATAACTCTCAGGTCTCTTCCTCCAAAGGTATAACCCATGTAGTGGATATTTTAAGGTTTTCCTCTTAAGGTCACTGTGGCAAAAATGCACTTTAATTGGTAATGGGATTGTTCAATAAACCAGTTATATTGTCTCTCTATCCCTAGTCACATCCATCCATCTCCACACATATATCCATCCATTCCTATGCACCCACCGATCCATCCATCCACACATATAAAGACACAATTATGCTATATTATCTCACACACTTCTATTTATCTATCTTCCTTTCACACACACACCCCAATCTATCCATCCATCTGGAGTACACACCTTATCTATCTAGCCATTCTTCCATAATATACTTCTGTTTATCTCTCCTCAGAAACATCTATCAATCCATTCCCATACACACCAATCTATCTGTCCCCACCCACCACCACATTTCGCTCTCTCTCTCCTTTCAAGGATGATAAATTTTGTAATATCATTTAGCTGTTATCCTCGCATACATTTTCTTAATGAGTCTGTGTCCCCACCCCCACTGCCCACTCTAGCTGTCTCCCAACAGCTTCTAGTTACCCGCACAGAGGTTTGTGTAGAGGCGTGTAACACTGTGGATACCCTGGGGTACCACTGTGACTAACGCCGTTACAAAATTCTCACTGTCCTTATTCTCCACTAAACCTCTCACCCAAGTGAGTGGAGTTAAAACCCACAGATCTGGTTCGCCTTGGGGAAGATGGAGCCATTAGAGGAGGAAGATGATAAGATTGCAATCAGATACTGAAAGAATAATGCTTTGAACAAAAGCTACAGGTAAGCGAGCTCTGAGCTGAGATCATTCTATGCTAGAATCCAGTGGACGTTTTTAGATGTACCTTAATGGCACAACCACTGTGTATTTTATCATTATATTGCAATCAAGTTGTACATGGCTGACCCTGCAGGATCTATCCATCCAGCTAGCCCAAAATACACTCCTCTGTCTATCCATCCATCCATCCATCCCCATACTCCCCCTCTGTCTATCCATCCATCCATCCATCCCCATACTCACCCCCTGTCTATCCATCCATCCATCCATCCCCATACTCCCCCCCTGTCTATCCATCCATCCATCCATCCCCATACTCCCCCTCTGTCTATCCATCCATCCATCCCCATACTCACCCCCTGTCTATCCATCCATCCCCATACTCACCCCCTGTCTATCCAGCCAGCCAGCCATCCCCATACACACTCCTCTGTCTATCCATCTATCCATCCATCCATCCATCTGTCCATATACTCACCCCTCTATCTATCCATCCATCTGTGCCCATCCACCACTACATCTCTCTCTCTTTCTTATTTTTCCATTCAAGGATGATAAATATTGCAATAACATTTAGCTGTTACTCTTGCACCCATTTTCTCAATGAGTTTCTGTGTCCCCTCCCCCACTCTAGCCATCTCTCTTCAGTTTCCAACTACCCCACAGAGGTTTGTGTAGAGGCGTGTAACACGGTGATAACCTGGGATACCACTGTGACTAATGCCGTTACAAAAATCTCACTGTCCTTAGTCTCTGTCAAACCTCTCACCCAAACGGGTGGAGTTAAAGCCCTAAAGATCTGGTTTGCCTGGGGAAGACGTAGCCATTAAAGGAGGAAGATGATAAGATTGCTACCAGATACTGAAAGAATAATGCTTTGAACAAAAGCTACAGGTAAGCGAGCTCTGAACTGAGTTCATTCTATGCTAGAATCCAGTGGACGTTTTTAGATGTACCTTAATGGCACAACCACTATGTATTTTATCATTATTTTGCAATCAAGTTGTTATCTATCCATCCATCCATCCCCATACACACCCTTCTACCTCTGTTGAACCTACCTCCCTTTGAATTTTATAAAGAACACTTCAAATTCCTCGCAAAGCCAATGGAAGGTTGAAACATTCGAAGCTGTCTCTGTCCCTGTCTCCACAGTTCTTACTTTCCCCCTGAGATGCAGGTTTGTGGTATGAAACTGAAGCAGATGTTCTGGTCTGGGCCTGTACCATTGTGGGAACTACGGGGACACAGTGATTTACATCCATTCAAATACCAGCGGGGGGAGGGATACCTTCACTAATTAGGTTGCTGCTGACATTTGGAATCAGAGGTCTGACATCCCAAAGCTTGGCTGCTTCTTGCCAAAGGATTGAGAATCTTCAGTTATTGGAAATGTCGCACTGACCCATCTCACCCAATCTCATTTCTTTCCACAGTCACTGGTACAGATAGGACACTGATTCTCCTTCAAGATCACTTCACTAATAAAAAAATATGCACATGTCCTCATTAGCATCCTCTGCAGCAAAAATAAACAGTGAGATTTTGAAAGCTGTCTAGGGGGTTGCAACACCCAGCTCCCATGGGAACATAGTTCATTATTTAATGGGAACATAGTTCATTATTCGTGTTGTAAAGAATTTTCCTTGTGGGTAGAATTTCTCTTTCCAGAGGCCACATTATTATTATATTTCTACCAACCAAAGCATTTCAAAGTCTGTTTCTGAAAAATCTATGACAATGCACCTTTCCTTGCTGGTATAATTTCTGTTTAGAGAAGACTAATTGGGAGTTATTTCAAGGAACCAGAGACAGTTAGAAGACCAACTTCAATTGAATTTCAGTGGGATTTAGATATCTAAGGTTCTTTATCCACTTTTGGAAACCCCAGAGCACCAGAAGTGTGCTTTAGCTAAGCTACAAAAACATGGGGGAGCAACTTCTAGCAAACTTATGGTTGGAGTCAACAATGAAGGCTGAGGTTTCCCATTAGTCTCTTACAACAATCCCCACTTAAGCCCTCCCAGTGTTGGCTTCAGAAGAGAAACACAGAAGGGAGAGACACAGGGAATGTCACGTTGTGAAGTACTTAATGTAACAGGGACTGATTGGGAATGGGACATGGAGTCTGGTTTATTCCGCTTATTCGGGGCTCTTTTACTAATGTTGACTCTAGTACCTTATTCCTCAAGTGGGGGAGGAAGAAGGGAGTATATAGAGAGACAGATTTATGGGAGGATGGCTGGAGAGAAAGACAGACAAGACTTTGTGGAGACAGACAGATCTGCCTTGTAAGGGTTGTAGACTCAGACCTCAGGTGTCTATTAATACAATCCAGAAAGGCTCCCACCTATCGCCCTACCTACTTCTGACATATGTTTTCAGCATCCTTATAAAGCTCCTTTGAATATCTCAGCCGTATTCAAAGTCAAACCACCACTGCAGCTAGTCCAGCATATGAACAACTACTAGGTGGCCACTACAGGGCTAGTTAAATGGCATTTGCTGCCTCTTACACTACTGGAAAAATCTACAGTCATAGCCACACAGAGGAGAACAAAGCGACAGAACCACCCTCAGCAGGGAGCCACCAGATCCATGAAGAGAGGACACGGTTGCTCTCTGGGATTCACTCCAGATGCCCACGTAGCTGTGTATACTGACCTGAAATCCACGAGCCACAAGCAGCAGTCGCTGGCATCGTCTCCCAGCCAAAATGGCTTTAAATCCAAAATGTTGGTCACCAGTGAGCAAGTCCACAGGGAGAAGCTGTTCGTAAAATATCCTAGTGTGAAAAATTCTGCTGGTATCTCCTCCATCCATTAAATCTATCCATCTATCTATATCTAGCCATCCATCCATCCCCATACACCCCCTGCATCTATCTACATATCCCCATCCACCCCCTCTATCTATCTATCTATCTATCTATCTACCTATCTCCATTCACCCCCTCTATCTATCTATCCTCATCCACCCCCTCTATCTATCTATCTATCTACCTATCTATCCCCATCCACCCCATCTATCCCCATCCACCCCCTCTATCTATCTATCTACCTATCTCCATTCACCCCCTCTATCTATCTATCTATCTATCCTCATCCACCCCCTCTATCTATCTATCTATCTATCTATCCCCGTACACCCCATATATCTATCCATCCCATACACAAAGCCTCTCAATATATCTCTATCAATCTCCCCCCATACACTCACCCCGTCACTCTCTCACTATCTATCCTTCCCCAAACACACGCTGCTCTCACTGTCCATCCATCCACATGCTGCTCTGTCTCACTGGACTTTCAGGAGCTCGGCTTCTGGAGTTATTGAGCGCCAGGCAGCCAGTTAAGCATCACAAATGCCATTTCCGGGCAGCAAGAGAAGTTGGAACCAGTGTCTCTGTTTCTTGGTGTGTAACTTCTCTAAGACAGGAAGTCTGTTCCCCTTCTGTTTCCCCCAGGGTGCAAAGGACGCTGACAAGTGGATTTGTGGCTGGGGGTAAGTTTCCAGAAAGCAGCCCAGAGAGAAATGACAAAGGGTTTGAAAAAGATGTTCCACCTGTACCCCATCTTTTCCAAAAGGAGGTGAATTCACACCAAGCCCTTAGGGGTTTCAAAGGAGCCCTCTGGCAATTATGCAGCCATATCCCATGGACTTTCTGTGGGAGGTGAACCCCTCGCACCCTTCGGCACCTTTGCAAACCCCATCTTGGCCCCTTTGAAGTGAATGGGAGTCTTGCCATTGACTTCAGGGGGACCCAGATTTAACCCTGTGTATGTGTTGTGTGTATTATGGCAAACCCTATAGAGCAGGGCCCCATTGTGCTGGGCACAGCAGAGACGCACAGGGAGAGACAGTCCCCGCCCACAGAGCTTATGGACACAGGGCAGGACGGGGGACAGCCTGTAAGACCAGAAAGATCGTCTGTCGTATGCAGTAGGTCAGATGGGAGACCTGGCCTACTCTGAGTAATGAACACATGAAGGGAGGCCTCATATTTTGGAAGATAGAATTAAGGAGGTAAATGAATCATCAGGCTGAAAACAGCAAATTTGTGCTAAATAAGATACGTGACTAGGTCAGGAGGGTAAGAAGACAAAATGTCTGAGCCGGCTAAGATAAGAGGGAGAACACCCAGGGAACCATTTCTTAGTAACTAGATAACCAGGGACAAAATAACTTAGGAAACAAGAGGAAGTCAAAACATGGACAGTGAGTGCAAAGCAGGGCCGGCTCCAGGTTTTTTGCCGCCCCAAGCAAAAATAAAAAGCCGAAGTGCCACCGCCGAAGCAAAAAAAGGCTGGACTGCCGCCCCTTGAAAAGTGCCACCCCAAGCACATGCTTGGATCGCTGGTGCCTAGAGCTGGCCCTGGTGGACAGTGCATGCTGCACAGGGATTGGCTCCTGCAAAGTAACCGAGCCATCCAAATGCATGATGCAATGTGTAGTGAATGCAATGAGCTGTGTAATGTGGATAAGGGAGCGGGTTTCGGGGTAACTTTTGAGCTGCGATACCCAGCAGCCATCCCCCCTGCGTTTGAGTCGGATCAACCGTGCATAGCACTGCTGTGTGCCAAACAAAGAAACCTGAGTGACCAAGGCTGGAGTCAAACTAAGTTCTTGGGAAGCTGAGTGGAAAGAGATCTCGGAGGGAATCCCAACACCCAGACGAGGAGAGATTGAAGATGGGATTTTTATTGATGGAACAAGGCATCGAAACCCTATAGGCTTTCAAAGATACATGCCTATGTAATTTCCCAAGGGCTCAAACGGAGTCTATAAAGATGTCAGGAATTGTACCCCCATCTCTCGAGACAGTGCTGAGACTACTGCTTGTCACACTGACCGCTATTGTCTCAGGGTTTAAGGCCAGAAGGAACCATCCCATCCCATCCCATTACATTTCACCCACATGTCCCTAGATTAGACATTAGTTAGACCAAAGCATTTCAGTGTTCAGGAGACTCAACTAGGAGTCCCAGGCAGAGAACACCAGAGACCCAACTGCCACGGTGCCCAAGCCTCCTCCAGCAGCAGGAAATTCATGAGGTGAGATATGACCAGGTGATCTAAGCAGGCAAATGATCCCCACACTGCAGAGGAAGGCGAAAAACCTTGTGCTCCTGTTGGTTTGCATCGATTGTCTCTTATCTCGGACTTCTGTTTAAGCTTGGCAAAAAATGATTTTTATTTTTAATTTCAACGGATGCTTATTTTTAAGCAATGTTCTAGATTTTTATTGATTTCAATTTTCACGGTTGTGCAAAATTATGGGGTTAAAGCGCTGTTCTTTAAATGTGCACACAGTTGCGGGAAATGATGGGGTTGGTCACCCAAAGAGGGGGGGAAACAAAAATCATTTAATGACAGTAGATGCTGAGATTCAAAAAGTGAAAGCTTTATTGTTGTTCAAACACAAATTCTCAGCATCGCATGTCAAACTATACACAGGAAATACCCTTCAATCAAACTCTACTAAGTTTTCAAGCAGCCTTTTTCCTACTTGGCCTGTCTGTAAATTTCAGTTATCATCAGTGGAGATTTTTTCCGTCGGTTTTTGTGCCCGCTGTGAAATTGACATTTACCAATAACAATCGAATCCTTCCAAACCTCCTTACACTGCGACCTCTTTGGGGCGGCGGCTGTCTGTGATCTGTGTTTGTACAGCACCTTGCATAATGGAGTCCTGTCCCATGACTGGGGCTCCGAGGTGCCATGGTAACAGAAATAATAAATTAAGACCGTCTTTTTTCCCTCCTACCTTCTCCTCAAGCGGCTGCTATTGTTAGAGACAGATGGACCAGTGTAGAGGTCCCTTTCTGCGAACATTGCACTAGATGTCACTATATCTGGCAGAAAGTCCACCTCAGTGCTGAGTTAAGTTTTAGCTCTGGTGTTTAGCACCGTGGGGACAATATACCAGCACAGTGATGCGCTCCCATACAAAAACTTCCTGCAGGGTCTGAGCACAACCCATGTAGCGAGACAGCATGCCACTGCAGTTTATCAAATTCTGACGAAAGCAGGCCAGATGCCCTTGTGATAGAAATCAATGTTTTAACACCCTTGTTTAAGGGCTACCACAAACACGACTACTACTACCAATGCTTCGTTCCTGCCACAAGGCACTTTGTAAAGGAGGTCGTCATCATTATTCCCATTTCACAGATGGGGAAACTGAGGCATGAAAAAAGAAGCAATTTGGCCAAGGTCATCCAGAGCTGGGAACAGAATGCTAGTCTCCTGCTTCCTACTGCAATGATCTACCCAACAGGCTAAACTGTCTCCTTTCGAGAGGAGGCTTTCATTAACCCACCACTTGTTCATTTCGGCTGGGCTTGGCAAGAGGACCTAAGACAATGAGGCTTTATTTGTAAATTGACCAGAATAGCTATTCCAATATAATTTAGTTATTCAGAATAGCTCTCTGCTCAATTTCAGAATATTTCCTCTTCTCACACAGTCACTTTTACTCCATACTAGAGTACCCCCATGGAAGAGTTTTTCCAGAATAACAAATTACACCTGGAGAGCCAGGGCCGCCCGGGGGGGGAGGGGCAAGTGAGGCAATTTGCCCCAGGCCCCGGGCCCCGTAGGGGCCCCGCGAGCCCTGGCCCAGCGGCGGTCCCGGTCTTCGGCAGCATTTTGGTGGCTGGGGGGCCCTTCAGTCACTCCAGGTCTTCAGCAGCGGGTCCTTCACTGCTGCCGAAGACGCGGAGCGACTGAAGGGCCCCCTGCCACCGAAATGCTGCCGAAGACCCGGACCACCGCCGGGTGAGAACAGGTGCCACAGCCAGGCCTGGAATCGGGCCCCGCGCCCCTAAGAGGGCCCCGCAACGTCCCGAAGGCCCCTCCGCTGAAGTGCCACCAAAGGCACCGGCAGCCGATTGAGCTGCCGCTGAAGTCCCGGCACTGTCGTCGTCGGCAGCTCAATCATTGCCGCTGTCTTTGGCAGCATTTCGGCGGAGGGGCCTTCCTCCGCGGCAGCGACTGAGCTGCCACTGAAGACAGCGGCGGGACTTCGGCGGCAGCTCCTTCGAATCGGGCCCCGCGGTGCCTAAAGCCGGCCCTGGCCGCAGCTCCCCCGCTGTGCCCCAGGCCCCCTGAATCCTCTGGGCGGCCCTGTGGAGAGCTATTTCCAGTCCATTTCCGTGTAAAGACAAGCCCCTGGGCCCCCAACCCCCATGGGATTTTGAGCATCAAGCCTTGGGAAATCCCCACTCTCTGAGTACGCTCACCTCATTGTTACATATATTCTAGCAACATCTAGAAACTAGACGCAAAATTAAGGCTCCCCCGGTACTAGATATAGCAGACCTCCTAATAGATAGACCTTTCCCTCTTCTCCCCCATGCCAAAAAAGCTTACAGATTGCAATGGGCCTGCAACCCTTATAGAACCAGGAGTGAGGGAAAGAGAGCCGATTGGCTAGACAAACTGTCAATCATCCAGAGAGAATGGGCGGGACTTCCCCTCTCTGCAAAGGAGTCTGGGTAGGGCAGCCCTCAATAAACCCCCTGGCTCCTGCCCAGCTGGGGGCCAGATGGAGGAACCATCACCTGTTATAAGACATGGGGTCCTTTAGATGGGAACTAGAGCAAAGTTGTTGTTTGCAAAGATTGTCCGTCTGTCCAGCCTTCTCCTTCCCTGTGGTTTTGGTGCTGTTCTTTTTGCCGCTGGAGAAGCTGAAAGGCACCAGGGTGAAGAGACGCGTCTATTGATCCCATATCTCTGGAGCCCTCACCCAATGTCATAACCGAAAGCCCATCTTTTCTCACCGTCGCCGCCCGTTCCTTCAGCAGTGGAGAGCAGCCGCTGCTGGCGACAGGCTACTGAGCTTAGATGGGCCCTGGCAGCCGTATAAAGAGGGCAGCAGGTGCTGGCCTTTCCCGAACAGACTCCTCTTGTCCCTGAGCTAAGTTTTTGCTGCGGTGTTTATCACTGTGGAGGATACTATAGCAGCACAGTGATACGCTCCAGTGCAAAAACTCTCTTCACAGCACGAAGCAAAGCACCGACAGCCGGCCCCTCCCCACCCTCTCGATGGCTTAACAAGGTCTGGCCTAGGCAAACCAGCCAGCATGGTTTTATGGCTGTAGGAAATGTGCTTTATTCACCAGGTTCTCACATGAATCCATTGCTCGGGAGGCGGGTTTCCAAAGAGAGGTGGACACCCAACACCTGGTGAGTGCCTCATTCCCTTGGGATCCTTGTAAAAATGCTCACACGGGTGTGGTTATTTGTCCTCCAGAAGTACTGCCTGGGGCTGTCTGAGAGTGGGACTAGACAGAAAAATCAAAGGGTGGGAGAAAGGAGGGATCATCTTCTCTGATTGATGGATGTGGGGGAGGGAAATGACGGAGTTTTAAAGGAATTCTATAAAATACTTAAGTATTCAGTGGAGCAGAAACTGGATCCCTGGGTGACTTCACTAACCAACACAGCCTCTCTCTTGGGCTTGATGATAATTTAAGCATTTCATACAAAGTGGAACAACTTCAACAGAGGGAGATATACCCCGCAGCCCCAGCATACCCCACAACCTGGTGGGTAGGGCGCTGCCCTGGCAGGCCTGGCTGCAAGTCCCTGCGTGGCGTCAGGCAGAGTGGGCATTTGAACCCAGATCTCCCACATTCTGGGTGAATGCGCTAAGTTCTGGGTTTGGGGATGAAGGGGAGGGGGGGCACTTGGCAGCTGTGTTTTGTGGGGCCTGCCACGGTGGCAGTCTCTGAGTATGCCTCCCGGACGGGGCCCCACAGGCTAGATGGGCAGGAGAAGGCCCAGTTTGTATATCTTCCCCAGGTCTTTGGCATAACTGGGGTGTCAGGACAGAAGCAGGTTTGTCCATGTATCCCAGCGGCTCGGTAGGTGTCTAGGGGTACGTCCACACTGCTCTGTTAACCTCAGATGTGGACTTGAGCATCCCCCTGCATTGTAAATCTGGCCTTACAATGGCTGGACCCAGCTCACCCACACTGAGCTCCCACGTCCGGACGGTGCGACGCAGCCCTTGATTCGGGCCTGCGGCGCGAGCTACATCCAAACTGCGACGTGAGGGCGGACGCTGACTCCTGTTTGCTTCCCTCTGCGTTCACCTCCCGGGCAGCCAGCCGCAGAAATGCCCGGTTGAATTACGACCTCAGTTCCACGTCTGGTGAAAGGAAGTGACTAGGAGGGAACAGGGCAGGTGTTTCCTGCCAAGGCGGGAGGGATGTAACAGAGACGGATTTATCAATGGTGAAAGGAAACAAGCCTTAGTTAGTAGCAGTTAATAACCACAGAACCAGCAGAACCCTTCATATTTCACTTGTCTTATGGGGCTAACGAGCCCTCCAAAAACTGTCCATGCTGGGGGTATTTAACTGTGGGCTTCCACAAATGAGTGCTGCCTTAAATGTGACATCCACATAAGGAGTATATTACAAAATCCTCCCGCAGGAAGGCTAATTTGATTTTAAGTCTATATTAGACTGATTTTTCAATCTATCATTCCAACAAGTGCAAGTACTCCCCCATGCAAGCCTGTGTCTCACCCACCCCAGTCCCCTCATGTTACTTGGCCAGTTAAACCCAATCCTGAGCAGGGTTAGGACTGGAGCCCTGACTTCCAGCCCCAACTGCCTTAACCACTCGACCCCACTCCCCTCCCAGAGCCTGGGGTAGAACCTAGGAGTCCTGACTCTCAGCTCCAACTGTTCTAACCACTCGACCCCACTCCCCTCCCACAGCCTGGGGTAGAACCCAGGAGTCCTGGCTCCCAGCCCTCTAGACTCCTTTTCCAGAGCCACGAATAGAATGCAGGAGTCCTGACTCCCAGCAACTCCTGCACTAGCCCACTAGACCCACTCCCCACCCTGAGCCAGGGATAGAACCCAGGAGTCCTGACTCCTGCACCCCCCCCCATTCTAACCACTAGCCCCCCACTTCCCTCAGTTGGCAAAAAACGGCACCTAGGGTTCCTTTACTAGACAATAGAAAATGCTCCCTTCTCATCTGATGCGGTCTGAACTCAACATTACCGGGCATTATTTCAAGCCTAATACAAGATTCATAAGTGTGGCTGGGCCCATTATAATCGGATGGTTACACCAAATACCTGCTGCTCTCACGGGCCAGGGATGAGCGGCGGCGCAGAGCATGGAATGTTTATTACTGTTTGTATTGCACTAGCAGTGCGAGGCTACAGTTGAGGCCATGGGCCTGCTGTACTGGCAAGTAGCAAAAAACTCTCCTCGCTGTGAGGAGTTTGCAGTCTAAACAGACACGACAGACAAAGGAAGGGCCATTCCTATTTTGCATATGCAGAGCGGAGGCGCGGGGAGATGAAACAAGTTGTCTGCCACCACTCATGGAATCTCTGCCAGTGGGAGGCTGGTGCTGACCGCAAGGCCAACCTTGTGCTCCAGATGTGGTGCTCTGTGCTCCAGCAGGTGGCTCACCGATTGCAGCCTAGACCACAACACGGTTCCATCTCTTCTGAAGTGGTCGACCGAGCAGAAATGTTGGAGATCCACCATCCCAAACCGCTTCCTTCAGTACTGGCGTTCTTGCCATTTCATCCATCTGGCCTGATGCCCAGGTGGTGTATTAAACACCCACCTTGATAACGCTGCAGGTGTGCCGAATGTGGAGAAAAAGAAGAACAGAGGCAACACTGGAGAAACGACCACCCAGGTAAGAAAAAAATCAAAGTCAGCCTAGATGTTAGGGGGATGGGCCACCTAAAACACCCTAGGAACACAGAAGTAAAGTATTGGGGACAGGGGAAGAAAGGACCAAACTGCACCAGAAGAGGGTTGGAGGAGCCATTCTCCAAGACTGATGGACACCAGGTGCTTTAGAAGAACCTGTGTAGTTTTGTTTTTGTGGTTTAATCGTATTGAACTCCGAGCCCGGAAAAGGACATATAGCTGTGAGATCCACTATTGTGCTGCATACAAATTGTTTTCTCTGAACCCTTTTAAATTGGCTGCCTTTCAATTCAGTATGAGAGACATCACCTGCCATGCTACAGAGACCCTTTCAGGCAAAACCTTAGCTCCATAGATTCCTTGCCGGGAGGAACCGTTGTGATCATTGAGTGGGACCCTCAGCACAACACAGGCCAGAACTTGCCTGAATTAATTCCAATGTTTAGTTGACCCCAAAATAAATGTTGTTGTTTTTTTTCCATTTTGTTGAGGAAAGTCAAAACAGCGTCACTTCAGGTCAACCCCCAAACAGATTTTTCCGTTCAGCCGCTGAACCAAACAAATCAATTATTTCCCCAGCTCTCGTCTGGTATTCCGAAAATGTGTCCCGGGGAGATTAACTGAGTCGTCTGCAGCAGACAAGGAATCTCTGCCCAGGGGAGGAATTGAATCTACAACTTTGGTGGAAATTCAATATTTTGTACAAGCGATTTAGTGTGGGTGGAGGAGGTGCATTTCCAGCCTTGGAGCTAGATTTGATGCTCATGTTTATAACGAGGAGGGCAGAGAGGTGGCTGGAGTTTTTGTCGTGGCGTTCATCACGGTGTGGGCTGGGGGGGGCTCACAGTGATGCAGCGCAGTATTAAAACCTGTGCACGGGGACTAGGAAACATTCAGAGCCTGAACAAGAACACAAGCCAGGCTTATGAATAGCAACCAAGTGCCTACTGTGCCTGCTGCAGACTGCAGTGAGGCGAGGATTCCCCTTCTGAATGCATGCTGCAAATAGCACTGCATTGTCATTCTCCCACCAGACAAAGCTTGCGAAGAGCAAAGATAATCCAGAGGCTAAGGGCAGTGGGTTAGGACTGAAGATCTGAATCTATTCCCAGCTTTGCTTCAGAGTCCCTGGGTGACAGGCTTCCCTTCCCCATGCCTCAGTCCATCATTAAAATAAGAAATTATCGTCATCTATGGTGGTAGCACTCAGGGACCCCGGTCAGAACCCCATAGTGCTACCCACTGTATCCACACCAAACAAAACTGGTTCCCCGACCGTCAGCGCTTACCCTGTAAGTATGGGACTGATCCAAGAGATGAAGAAAGCACAAAGTATCACTGAGATGATGGTTGATGGACAATAAATGAAGATGGACATAACAAAAGCTTTGTTCAATGACTACACACAGTCTCTGCCTACCTAACCGATCAATGGTGACCAATAATTGATGGTTGATAAATGAAGATTGATAATGGATTATATCTAAGTAATGATCAGTGTTGATAATTGTATATTGATAAGTGATGATAGGTTGATAAATGACAGGTAATTATTGCACTTTGGTGACAGGTTGATAATTGACGGTTGATAGTTTGAAACTGATAAGCAGTTATTGATTGTTAATTAGAGATTGCTGCTTGATAGTTAATTGGGGATTAGTTGATTGGTCAATAATTGATGGTTGAGGCTTTAAACCTGATTATTGCTAACTGGAGGCTTTAAATTGATTATTGATAATTGATGGATAATTGATACTTGATTTGTGGATAATTCGTCATTGATAGCTTGCACTAACAGTACAGGCACCTTCCTGTGGCAGGGTGGATATTCTGTATTTCCAGCGATACACTGGTTTTTATTTTCCTTATTAGAGCAAGGTGGTTTGACGAGCCAGAAGGGGCTGAAGTTTTTGATGTGGTTTCAATCATTGTGGGTGGGGGGAGCACAGTGACTCATTCTTATACAAAAACCTGCTGCGGGCGAGAGGGAAACCCTCATAGCCTGAGCGGTAAATGCAAGCCACAGCGGTGAGCGGGGCCCGAGCCTGCTTGACACAGAGCCAGGGACTGTGGGACGGGGTGAACCCTCCACCCAGCTGGTGAGCCGGTCCAAGAGATTTGGTTGGGATTTTCAGCAAGGTCTAAGAGAGTTCAGCTGAGTCCCTCAGACGTCCCTCAGACGTATCTAGTCTCCCAACTTCCTCTGATTTAGTAGACTCTGAGCCTTAGTGACTTTCATCAACGGGAATAACATAAGAACGGCCGTACCGGGTCAGACCAAAGGTCCATCTAGCCCAGTATCCTGTCTACCAACAGTGGCCAATGCCAGGTGCCCCAGAGGGAGTGAACCTAACAGGCAATGATCAAGTGATCTCTCTCCTGCCATCCATCTCCACCTTCTGACAAACAGAGGCTAGGGACACCATTCCTTACCCATCCTGGCTAATAGCCATTAATGGACTTAACCACCATGAATTTATCCAGTTCTCTTTTAAACGCTGTTATAGTCCTAGCCTTCACAACCTCCTCAGGCAAGGAGTTCCACAGATTGACTGTGCGCTGTGTGAAGAAGAACTTCCTTTTATTTGTTTTAAACCTGTTGCCTATTAATTTCATTTGGTGACCCCTAGTTCTTGTATTATGGGAATAAGTAAATAACTTTTCCTTATCCACTTTCTCCACATCACTCATGATTTTATAGACCTCTATCATATCCCCCTTAGTCTCCTCTTTTCCAAGCTGAAGAGTCCTAGCCTCTTTAATCTCTCCTCATATGGGACCCGTTCCAAACCCCTAATCATTTTAGTTGCCCTTCTCTGAACCTTTTCTAATGCCAGTATATCTTTTTTGAGATGAGAAGACCACATCTGTACACAGTATTCAAGATGTGGGTGTACCATGGATTTATATAAGGGCAATAATATATTCTCAGTCTTATTCTCCATTCCCTTTTTAATTATTCCTAACCTCCTGTTTGCTTTTTGGACCACCTCTGCACACTGTGTGGACATCTTCAGAGAACTATCCACAATGACTCCAAGATCTTTTTCCTGACTTGTTGTAGCTAAATTAGCCCCCATCATATTGTCTGTATAGTTGGGGTTATTTTTTCCAAAGTGAAATGTAATGGGTGTTCGATGCCTCACTCTCCCAGGTTTCTTTGAAAAGCTCAGCCTAAAACCTATGAGCTCAGAGGGCCAGATAGATCACAGCATTTTAAATTTTCAAAAGCACATAGGCCCCATTGAAATTAATCCCTTGGCCAGATCCCCTACTGGCATAAATTGGTCTTTAAAAATTTGGGCCAGAGAGTCCAGATTCTCCAGTTATAACAAAGCTCTCTATCTATCTATCTATCTATCTATCTATCTAGCCCCATGCACCCCCATATAGCCATATCCATCGACCACCATCTATCTCCATCCATCTATCCCCATACACACCCGTCTATCTATATCTGTCCATCCCCATCTATCCCGATACACACCCATCCCTCCATCTATCCCCATACACACCCATACCTCAATCCATCCCCATACACACCCACCCTCCATCCATCCATCCCCATACACACCCATCATCCCTCCCCATTCACCCCTCATCCAGCCAGCCAGCCCCATACACACCCATCCCTCCATCCCTTCCCCATACACACCCATCCCTATATCCAGCCCCATACACTCCCATCCTTCCATCCATTCCCCATGTACACCCATCCCTATATCCAGCCCCATACACACCCATCATCCCTCCAGACAACCCTATACACCCCCATCCCTCCAGCCATCCAGCCCCATACGCCCCCATCCCTCCAACCATCCAGCCCCGTACAAACCCATCTATCTATATCTGTCAATCCCCATCTATCCTGATACACACCATTCCTCCATCTATCCCCACACACACCCATCCCTACCCATTCTCACCCATCATCCCTCCATCTATCCCCATACAGCCCCATCATCCCTCCCTCCATCCATCCCACATACAAACCCATCCCTCCATCCCTCCATCCATCCCACATACACACCCATCCCTCCATCCATCCACCTACACACCCATCCCTCCCCATACACCCCCATCATCCCTCCATCCATCCATCCCACATACAAACCCATCCCTCCATCCCTCCATCCATCCACCTACACACCCATCCCTCCATCCAGCGGCATACACACCCATCCCTCCATCCCTCCATCCATCCCACATACAAACCCATCTCTCCATCCATCCACCTACACCCCCATCCCTCCCCATACACACCCATGCAGAGGCCTCAGTGTAACCAGACAGGAGGGGCGGGGGTTTCAGGTGCCACAAGCAGGGCAGCTTGACCCCGCACCCTTCCTGCAAAAAGTCTGAGAATTGCTGATGTGTGTACTGTAAAAAACCAAGACGTCTGTTTCTGTGTGCCCCCGGGAATGTCTGTCAGGGCCCAAAGCCATAAACACTCTAAAAAATATATCTCTGGTTAATTGACAATCATGAGGTGTCTGACCTTTTAACCCTGCTTGCTTAGCAAGTTTTCTTTAAAAAAATCCATCATTGTGTTACTAATGTGTAAATCAGGGGGGAAAGTTTGAGGTAATTGGACTTCTCAGAAGAGGCTCTTCAGGGACGCTCCCTCTGGACGCATCTTCGGGTCCCCACCGGCAGACGGAAGTCTGGCTAGCTGAAGCCTGTCGCGGTGCCACTCGAAAGCCACGCTCAGCTTCGGTAATTATCGAGGGTTGGGGGTGTTTCACTAACCTCTTGCCGACGTGTGTAAGTGCTTAAGATTAAGTAAAGTTTAGCTTTCAGTGAAAGTACTCGTGTGTTGTCCTGTTTGTGCCGGCCATCTGTGGGTCGGACGGCCGTGTCTCCCTTAATTTATTTCCTAACACCACCTCGCACAGAGTAAACGTTACCAAAAGCTTTGGGTTAAAAAAACCCGGGTAACAGGGGGAACACCCGCCACCCCCATGTTCATCTTTATAAAATGACTGTGTGTATCCAATGCAAAGTTTGTCATGTCGGGTGTCTTCGGAAGGCTCATGATGCAGTGAGCATGGTTGCTATAGTGATGTTATAGTAATTGTTACAGTGATGTTATAGTAATGTTGTAGGTTATAATTTCATGTGTATAGTTTGAGGCTGAAAATGTATCCTCATGGCTTAAAGCAAGCCCATGCAAAAACTCTCCAGGAGCAGAGGGGCAGTTCACACCTCATCAGGGCATGGATGGGACAAACCCAGCCCAGCCTCATGGGAACAATGGACACTGGCTTAGGCAGCAACAAAAGAATCTGTTAGACCCTCAAGGGAGTCGCCCCCTTCCTTTGGGCAGTTTGGGACTGCGATGAGGTAATGCTCACCTGACTCTGAAGGGGGTTCGGGGGCGGGGCAAAACCAAGAGGAAAGAAAGGACATGATAAAAGGGAGAGACATTTTGCCAGGCTCTTCCTCTCTCTTCCACCTCCACCTACAGACACCACCACCACCAATCCACTGAAGCGCTGCAGAAGAGCAGCCAGCCTGTGGTGAGAAGCATCTCAGTTTGTGAGGACACTGAAAGTGTTAAGATCAGTTTAGAATGAGTTTTGCTTTTATTTCATTTGACCAAATCTGACTTGTTGTGCTTTGACTTATGATCAGTTAAAATCTGTTTTTTGTAGTTAATAAATCAGTTTGTTTGTTCTACCTGAAGCAGTGCGTTTGGTTTGCAGTGTGTCAGAGACTCCCCTTGGGAGAACAAGCCTGGTACATATCAATTTCTTTGTTAAATTGACGAACTCATATAAGCTTGCAGAGCCCAGCAGGCATAACTGGACACTGCAAGACGGAGGTTCCCAGGGTTGTGTCTGGGGCCGGAGATATTGGCTAGTGTCGTTCAGTTGCACAACCCAAGGAGCAGCTTACATGCCAGAGGCTGTGTGTGAACAGCCCAGGAGTGGGGGTTCTCACAGCAGAGCAGGGTCAGGCTGGCTCCCAGAGTCAAGGATTGGAATGACCTAGCAGATCACTGGTCTAGATAACACCAGAGGGGAACGTCACATACACCCATCCCTCCATCCAGCCCCAGACACCCCTCCCACTATCCATCCAGCCCCATACACATCCATTCCTCCATACATCCAGCCCCATACACACTCATCCATCCATCCATCCCCATACACACCCATACCTCCATCCATCCCTCTACACACTCATACCTCCATCCACCATCCCCATACACACCCCTCCATCCATCCATCCCCCATACACACCCATCCATCCATCCTCGTACACACCCATCATCTCTCCATGCAGCCCCATACACCCCCATCCCTCCATCCATCCCCCTACACACCCATCATCCCTCCATCCATCCATCCCCATACACACCCATCCCTCCTTCCAGCCCCATACATCTATCTTTTTTTAAAGTAACCCACGGGAGTGAGGATCCCAAATTCGATTTAAAAAAAAGTTGGATTACTTTGTAATTTGGTCCCATTAGTGTGGTCTAGCAGAGAGGGCACCAGTCCAGGAGACCTGGTTTCTATTCCCCTCTGCCCATGGGCAGGATAATTTCCCTCTCTGTCTCTCACTTCCCTCAGCTGAAATCAGATCCTTATAGCACCTGCCTCTCACAAAGGGAACAGAGCAGTGGGCGTCAGTAGAACGGGTGCTGAGCTGAGAAGCTGCAGAACTGGTTTCTCTTCCCATCTCCACCCTTGGCTCCCTCTTTGTGCCTCAGCTTCTCCATCCGCAAAATAAATGTCATGATATTGGTCTTTTCTTTTCTTTTCTTTTCTTTTCTTTTCTTTTCTTTTCTCAAAGCACTTTGGCCCAGACTGTTAAAGGTATTTGGGCCCCCAAAGGAGCAGATAGGTGCCTAGTGGGATTGAAATCAACAGAAGTTAATCTCCTAGATATTTCTCAACATCCCACTAGGCAATTATCTGCACCCTTAGGCACATAAATATCTTTATACCTGTACTTTACATCCAGAGGTCTCAGAAGGCCAGATTTCCAAGAGATATTGCTGATTTCTTCTCCAAAGCCTTTAGCTGGTCTGTCTTGACTTAGGACCAGGTTTACATGAAATCAATAGGAGTTAGGTGCTTTGCTGAGACCCCACTATGTTTGTAAACCCCACTATGTGCCTAACTGCATCTTTAGACATCGTAATAGCTTTGTAAATCTAGCTGTACTTTCCTCTAGAGAAAGTAAAGAAGTGTTATTTACTCCTTCTCATAGCACAAGAACTAGGGGTCACCCAATGAAATTAACAGGCAGCAGGCTTAAAACAAACAAAAGGAAGTATTTCTTCACACAACGCACAGTCAACCTGTGGAACTCTTTGCCAGAGGATGTTGTGAAGGCCAAGACTATAACAGGATTCAAAAAAGAACTAGATAAATTCATGGAGGATAGGGCCATCAATGGCTATTAGCCAGGGATGGGCAGGAATGGTGTCCTAGCCTCTGTTTGCCAGAAGCTGGGAATGGGCAACAGGGGATGGATCACTTGATGATTACCTGTTCTGGTCATTCCCTCTGGGGCACCTGACACTGGCCACTGTCAGGAGACAGGATACTGGGCTAGGTGGACCTTTGGTCTGACCCAGTATGGCCGTTCTTATGTTCTTTTTTTTTTTTCCCCAAATCACAACCCAAAATATTTCAAAGCGATCTGGGGGAATTAGGCACCTGGGGCCAGATCTTGAAAGAGAGGCCCCCAGGGCTTAGATCTTCAAAGGTACTTAGGCACCTAACTCCCATTGATTTCAGATGTCTATGGAGCAATGCTGATATATACCCATTGAACATTTAGCCTTTAAACATCCCGCATAATGGTTTGTGTTTCTGTCTGTCTGGAGGCCTGTGGGTCGCTCTTGGAGTGTGTATCTGGCCCTACAGGCCTTGCAGGGGACAAATAAGGACAGGACAGGACTGGATTCCTCTCCTCAGTCACAACGACAATTCCAGCCAGCACTAGATTCTAAAACCAGGATGTGGGTTTTTCTAGCCAACTGTAATGAACCATGTATGTTGCCAAGGAGTAGAACCTGCCCAGGGCACAAACACCCGGGCCCCTCGTCTCAGGAAGTCTCAGGAAGGAAATGTTGACTGTTGCTTTAAAAAATAAAATCCCTTGACTTCCAGCTGTGGCCTCTGCTTCAGATAATCTGCAGCTGTGCTGAGAAGCGGGAACTACTGTATCCTCAGTCCTTAAAGGCTGGGGATTTTAATGGAGTGTTTGTGTTGATGGCAAGTATTGTCATTGGATTCATCCATGTTCTTTCGGAGACCAGACAAAGGGTCTGTCTGTTTGTCTGTCTGTCTATCCCAGGGATCGGCAACCTTTGGCACGCGATTCGCCAGGGTAAGCACCCTGGCAGGCCAGGCTGGTTTGGTTACCTGCCGTGTCTGCAGGTTCGGCCGATCGCGGCTCCCACTGGCCGCAGTTCGCCGCTCCAGGCCAATGGGGGTGGTGGGAAGCGGCGGCCAGCACATACTTCGGCCCGCGCCGCTTCCCACTGCCCCCATTTCCTGGAGCAGCGAACCGCAGCCAGTGGGAGCCGTGATCGCCCGAACCTGCGGACGCGGCAAGTAAACAAACCGGCCTGGCCAGCCAGGGTGCTTACCCTGGCAAACCGCGTGCCAAAGGTTGCCGATCCCTGGTCTATCCCCATGCATCCCTTGTATCTATCCCTCATTGCCACGGTACTGAACACATCTTACATAGAACTTTTTATTAACTCATTATCTGTGGAGATTGGTTCACCGAGAGGGTCATTTTTGAACATACCTCCATGAATTGGCTTTCCCCAGAGATGCGTGCACATGAGTTGCAATATGTTACTGGGCTGCAACTGAGTACCAAGGACCAGGGACAGCAGTTGCAGAGCCAGCAGGTAAATTCAGGCTAATTTTCCTCTGTATCTGGTCGTTACCATTCCTTACTTCAAAGTGCTTTGATTGTTTCTTTATTCTCACTCAGGACTATCACCCTGATTGACTAAACTGGGAAATTGTCCAACTTCCTGGCAGATTTTGAGGCCTCTTGTTGTTGCTGGGGAGGAAAGATTTTATTTAAAACGTCTGAAGTTGAACAAAAGCAAAGACGATGTAACGGCTCTGGGCGGATTCCTGAGGACAATGGGATTACTACAGTGGGCTGACGTTCAGCGAGCAGCTCGCCATGGTTCTGAGCTCACTCTGCACTCAGCGTGAGAGCTGTAATTCTGTGGAGAATTCGCTGCGTCACATGTCACGGTGGTGTTGAGATCTTGGTTTAAGGGTGAAGCAAAGCCCGCCAGGGACTCTTGCACTGAACTTCCATGTTCTCAGCACCATGGCCCTCAAACAGGTATAAACTGGCTGTGAATCGATTTAGGCTGGAAATTAGAAGCAGATTTCTAAGCTTCAGAGCTGGGGGGTCTGGAACCGCCTCCCCATAGAAGTAGTGGGGGGAAAACAACCTGACTCATTTTAAGATGGAGCTTGATAAGTGTCACTGGGGTTCCGTGCTGTCTGCAGTAGCAGGAGACTGGTTCAGTGACCCAGAGGTCCCATTCAGTCTTTGGCTCCTAAAGAATCACTGGGTTTATTTGGAGGGGGAGCGAGGGAATGGGTAGGCAATTCACTTCTGAATGATACTGTCACATAGAGAGACAGAGGAACACACAGAGAGAATAACTCCTCCTAGCTAATAAATCTGAACATAAGAGCGGCCATACTGGGTCAGACCAAAGGTCCATCTATCCCAGTATCCTGTCTACCGACAGTGGCCAATGCCAGGTGCCCCAGAGGGAATGAACAGAACAGGGAATCATCAAGTGATCCATCCCCTGTCGCCCATTCCCAGCCTCTGGCAAAATCCTGTCCCCATTGGAGTCACTGGAGACTTTTCCATTGACCTTCACTGGTGCCAGAATTCTGCTCGCTAATAGCAGGAACGTCACCTGAAACTAGAGTGGGAACGGGAGTCAGACCGGGTTTTTGTTTGACCTGGCTAGGAAGACATACAAATGTGCTGGTACGAGCTGGACTACTGGGGCCAAGGCACCATGGTGACTGTAACAACAGGTACGTTATGTGGATTCTTCTGTCCTTTC
Source organism: Trachemys scripta elegans (assembly GCF_013100865.1). Classification (NCBI taxonomy): domain Eukaryota; kingdom Metazoa; phylum Chordata; order Testudines; family Emydidae; genus Trachemys; species Trachemys scripta. Next base: position 41,745,011 of record NC_048309.1, read on the forward strand.
TATAGATTTTTATTTCCCAAGAATTTTCTGTAGGAAGCTAAGAAGGTATTTTGGGTTTATCCGCACCCAGGCAGCTGCGATCAGAGTGACTGGGGCTGAGGAAGCATGGCCAAAAAAACCATAAATATATAACTGAGGATAGATGCTGTGGGGGCAAACTGAGGCATGGCATGATGAACGTTGAGATTATGAAAACTTCTTCAGAGCGATGAAATTCACTGGGAGCGAGGCACCGACTCCCTCAGCCACCTTTGAAAATCCCAGCCGCATTAATGTAAATGTTAATTATATTATTAATCCCAGCCACAGTACGTAATTAAGGCCAAATCCAGTGCCAGGGGAAAGACCGCCATTGACTTCAAAGGGGACTAGATCAGGCCCCTAAAAGAGTCTTTTTGTAAGGCGTGAATAGCGAGTAGAAGGACTGTGATAACTGGGCTATGGATTACTGGGGACAAGGGACGTTGGTCACAGTCAGCTCAGGTAAGGAGAGACTTGTTACTTTACTGTCTTTTCTTTTTTAATCTCTAAACTCGAGGAATGTACTTTCCTCCCTGGTAAATTCTAAGCCCGATCTCTCTCTGCTGGGGTGTGACTTATAACCAGATCGTATTCTGTAGTGATCTTCTCAGGGGATAGGAATCCTGAAATTTACTCTGACCACAGCAAACTGTAGAATCTCTGCTCCCAAATCCCCATGTAAACCAGAAAAGAGGGCAGGTAGCAAAGGGAAGCTTTCTGTGCAGAGGTAAGGGGCAGATACATCAGTGTGAGAGCTATGGTGTATTCGATTATTGGGGGCAAGGAACCCTGGTCACCGTCACTTCTGGTAAGTAATAAATTGTAGAAACCTCAGTATTTAGATGTGTATAAGGAATGCCACAATGGTTGTACGAATATCTCAGCCGAACAGAGACCAGCTAGATTTTTAACTGGTTACTATAATCTCCGGTAGGCAGAGTTTAAGGTGGGGAAGGGGATTTTTGGTCCCCGTAAATGGAGTTCTCCTTGAAAGGATAAGTGGGGTATTACACACCTAGTGGAAGGGAACTGGTCATTGTAATTACTATGGCAACTTCGACTACTGGGGACAAGGGACCCTGGTCAAGGTCACATCAGGTAAATTACTAACGTTTTCCTGTCCTGATTTAAATTAGATCCACTGTTGGGACTAGAGCCACAGCTAGAGTTAATCGGCATAACCCCATTCAAACCAATGGAGCTACGCCGGTTTACACGAGCCTTGGAAGGGCGGTGGTGGTATCAGATTTTGATGGGCTTAAGAGTACATTTCACCCTGCAGTAGGTCTATGCACCATCAAATTCTCTAATTTGGAGGGCTAAATTGAGGTGAATAGAGCGGTGCGGTATTTGTAGAGACTCGTTAAGGCATTCTATTGCTGTGTTACTATGACTACGCTTTCGAGTACTGGGGACAAGGGACGCTGGTGACAGTCACCTCAGGTAAATTTCTAACCTTTATTCAACGCCTCATAGTCGTAGCCGGTTAAATTTTGCACGGTCAGAATTTTGCTGTGCCCCGACTGAGTGTATTTGTACAGAGACAATAGGACAACACTTTACTGTGCTATAGCTGGGCAGCTTTTGACTACTGGGGACAAGGAACTCTTGTGACCGTCACCTCAGGTAAATTTCTAACCTTTATTCCAGTCCTCACAGTAGCAGGTTAAATTTTGCGGAGACAGAATTTTGCCTTGGCCTTGACCAAGCGTATTTGTGCAGAGTTGCTAGGGCAATAGATTACTGTGCTCCGGCTGGGCTTTTGACTACTGGGGACAAGGGACTCTTGTCACGGTCACCTCAGGTAACCAACATTTTGCCTTATTTTGGAATCATGTATTTTCTTTTTGTTCCTAACCTTTTATCCTGTCTTGCCAGTCTTGCGTACGTTGACTAATCCTAAAGGGGCAGTGAAAGACTGTCCCTGGCTTGCATTATGTAGCTCAAACTATCTGGTGCCTTCTAGCCTTGAAATCTATCAATGGCTGATTTTAGCGAGAGCTGGATCAAGGCACAAATCTTTAAAAGAAGTCTTGCTAATGTTTTGCCACTCTGGGAGAGTAATTTTTGTACAGTGGAAAATAGGGAAGGGAAATGATGTGTTACCCACTCGATTACTGGGGCCAAGGGACCATGGTGACCGTCACGTCAGGTAAAGATAGAAACCTCTAAAAATTCTTCTCTCCTCCAAGTAACTTGTAAGTGTCTAAAGATAATTGGGGTGTGGGAAATTTAGTTATTGGAATCTATTTTTAAAGTTAGTTCAAACTTGATTAAAGAAGCAATGTCAAGATGACATTGATCATAACAGCAGGAAAAATTATAGGTAGACAAATCAGTATTTGTACAAGGGAAGAGGCAGACGTATCTGTGTGTAACTGGTATTTCGAGTACTGGGGTCAAGGAACTATGGTCACCGTCACTTCAGGTAAATATTTTCAATCCTAAATTGCCATACCTGTTTAAATTAATCTCTTAAAGCTGATCACGAATGTCCCCTCTTCCAAATGTGCAAGATTACGTCTTTGTATGAGAAGGTTCCTGTGAAATTCCAAGAGTTAGAATAATTGGGTGGGTGGGTAGGTTATTTTAGAGTTTCAAAGATAAATAGCACTTTAATTCCCTTTTAGCAGGTTATACAGCTCAGTCTAATGGTTGGGAAACTGTCAATTTGACAGGTCCTCTTCCAGGATAAAAATATGGTAGCAAAAAAGTATGACTGAGATTTTCAAAGCTGCATAAGTGATTAAAGTTGGGAAATGGATGTCCTAATTGCCTCTGTGGCATTGAAAGTCTCACCCTAAATTTTGTACTGAAAAATGGCAGTACAAAAATCTAGATGGAAAACCTTGAAGTAACCTCAGGTTTGGCATCCAAAAATCACCTGTCACTTTTGAAAATCTCCCCGAAACATGAGGATAGGTTCTTGTGCACGTAGAATATCATCATGTGTCATTGTGACTACTATACTTACTTCGATTACTGGGGACAAGGTACCATGGTGACCATCAGTTCAGGTAAATACAATTTCTAAATATCCTAGAGTATGAAATCTAGAAATAATTTCTGGAAGTAAATCACCGGGATATTTTTTTTTCTTTAGAGTAGATCAATTCAGATAAAATCAACCCACAGGTAAAGAATATGGAGGCATTAAAATAGTATCTAGTATCATGTAGAAATAGTTAAAATGTGATAAAATTGGAATTAAATATAAAGGGGTGACTAGAGATGGAGTGCAGTCATTTGGAGTCTTTCTGCTGGCTTTGAACATGCCCCAGAAGACAGAAGGCTTTTAGTGCTAGAGAACTCAACAAAAATCTCTTTGTGTAATGCGTACTTTGATTACTGGGGCCAAGGAACTGCAGTCACTGTCACATCAGGTACTTGTAACTTTTAATCTTTCCTTTCCTCTCTTCCAAACTTAATGAGGCAAAAGAACTGAAATTAGAGTGACTCTCAATTTTCATAAGTTTGAAAAGTGGATTTTGTTCCAAAGTGTATCAGAGTTAGAATAATTGTAGAGTGAAGACTATAATTATGGGGTGAGGATCAAAATGATTAGTGGTATGATAGGGTTAAAATGACCATTAGAAAAAATAACTAATTGAAATAATTAGAAAATGTGAATGGGTTTTTGTGCGACCCTGACAAGAGATTTGAGCAATGTGATTACTACAGCTTTGACTACTGGGGTCAAGGAACCACGGTCACTGTAACAGCAGGTAAAAATTTCTAATCATTTCAATCTCCAAAATGTGTGCATGAAAGTTCTAGTGAATTAACAAATCTTGAGTTTGATCGAAAGCCGACTGTAATCAAGGGAAAGATTCCCATTGACTTCCCACTGAGTTGGCTCTGGATCAGACCAAGAAAAAAAGAATTTGCACTTTATTTGACTCTGTAGCTTGATTCAGTATTAGATTAGATGAAATTTCATAGATTGCAGTGACTATAATTCACTGTTAGGCAAAATTAGACTCAAGGCAGTGATCATAAATAAGAATAAATGGTCAAACATTTATAGTCACTAAAAAAAATTAGATTCTTTGTATACTATTAAGAATCTGGAGGTAATTATAAGGGCAACTGAGGGAAAATCCAAGATAAATAGTTATAATCAGAAAACTGAGATGAAAGACAACTTGCCAGACTAGAAATGTTGGTATATCGGGGGTGGCCCATTAAGGGTAGAAGTCTATCTAAATTAACATCTCTGTGGCTAAAACTAAAATCAAAGTAGTAGGCGGTTTTTGTGCAAACGGCACAATCAATTTTAGCAGCGTGACTATTATGATGCCTTGGATTACTGGGGACAAGGGACTATGGTCACCGTCACTTCAGGTAAAAATTTCCTCCTCTTTTTCAATCCCTATTACCTCTAACTGGTTAAATTGATTAATCTTATAGAATGATCGAATTTTGAGACTCACGAGTAACTCCCCACCCCCAAGTCTTCAGGGGTTTTTTTGTAGGGGACAAGGCAATGAAGGCAGAAATGAACCTGAAATAATAGCTAGTATAAAAGGGGATTAAATAAATAATGTGAATAAATGACGGAGGCTGGGCTGGGAAAGTCAGTGAGTTTTAGCCACCTAGGCCATGAGTTAGAACCACTGTGACTACAATGCTTTTGACTACTGGGGACAAGGAACAATGGTGACCGTTTCCAGCGGTAAGTTAGCTCCTCATTTTCATGTGTAGTATTAAGTTGCTGGTTAAAACAGTATTCTCCTTAGGAGGTTGCATTTTTTCAAACCCGGAGGTTAGGCGCTGCAGAGTTTCTTAAACATCAGTTTAAATTCTGTGTAGACCTGTCCCTCCCTTAGCGAAGTGGCTTCGTTATAAAACAGAATATAACCTTCAAAAGTTCTAGCGGATGGTAGAGCCTGACCCTAGAGCCTTTGAAGTAATTGGCAAAATGTCCACTGATTTCAACCAAACCAGGATTTCTCTTGGTACCAAGATTCTAATGAACTCTGAGGTTATTGCTTAGGTTAACAGAATAACTGTCTTTCCGTGTATAACCAATTCGAGTACTGGGGTCAAGGGACCCTGGTGACAGTAACATCAGGTAAATTCCAAGCTCTACTATTTCTCTTCTGTCTTGTGGTCTAGGCTGTAATTAACAGTCTTCTTGATTTATGAGGGTCTTTTATTTTTCATTTTAAAAAGAGCTCTTTAAAATGTGGTTAGAGCCACAATAGGGGCTGGAAATTTTTCTAGCTCCAAATTTACAAGGGCACTTCTAAAAGACTTAAAGAGTTTGGGTTTTTTAACTTATGCCAGGGTTGGGTGAGTTTAGGTTTTTGTACGCTGTCTAATGGAGACTCTAGCAATGTGATTACTTTGACTACTGGGGTCAAGGGACCATGGTCACCGTCACTACAGGTATGATTTTTATTCCTATTGAAACTGTTATTTTTTAATTTGAGATTTTTTTTAAAAATGAGGTTCGGGGGTATCTTTGACCAGCATAGCTTTTCCCGTTGTCAGTTCCTTTGGGGGGCTATTCGCAGCGATATAGAGGGACAAAGTACTAATCCAATCCTCACCTTCCCCCTTAAAATGGGTTTCATTCTTTGGGTCTGGTCTTAAAGTCATTGTTTGGGGGGAAGTTTATGTACAGCCAGAGGTGACTATTTTATTTCTGTGGGCTTCGCTTACTGGGGACAAGGGACTCTGGTGACTGTGACAACAGGTGAGGGGTTTTTTTATAGTGTTTTATTACTTAGATATCAATCGGCGATCTCGAAAACATGCCGTCTGAGGCAGCATAGAAAATGCATTGGTTCTGTTTTGTTGGCCGGGGAACAGAGTCTAAACTTTAACTCTGAATTAAATTAAAAAGAATCTGGGGTAGGGGACGAATGGGCAAGTAGAAAATGATTTGACAGAGAAAACTTGATAGAATTGATAGATAGACTTGAAATTCATTGCATCTGAATCTTTAAGTGGCTAAATATCTCTGTGAACCTGGCCCTTGACCAAGCTATTTATCTATCTGATGAGGACAAGAGGATAAAATTATAACATGAGAAGGTGTTTTTAAAAAAGAACAGATCAAAATTTTTTAGACTGAATCAAAAATGTTTCTAATTTGTTACTTTCGGCAGATGTAGATGTTTCTCCAGTTCAGTAAATCATAAACTCATTTTAAAAAAACAGGTCCCTAATCCTATTAATCTCAGTTAGTTAATTAATTGTCTGGGCAAGGTTATTGTAAAACTCCAGCATAGACATGTCCCAGTGTGATAACTGGTTTGACTACTGGGGACAAGGAACTATGGTCACCGTCACATCAGGTAAAAAATAATCTTTCTTTTGTAACAATTTCAGTCATTTGAGATGGTTGTTGCCTTTGCCAAGAATCCGACTCAACTCCTGTTGAAGTCAATGGGACCCTTTCCATTGCTTTCACTGGGACTTGGATCAAAACTCTAACCTGTCTTCCATACAGTTGATGCTCTGATATTAGACCAAAGACCATTTGCTCTGTTCCCTAGCAAATCAGAAATCGTTTATCCCTTTGAAATTCTGTTCACTTTTTAATTTTGTGTTTTAATGTCTTGGTAAGATCTCTTTGTAGAGTGTTTGCATGGCAGCCTTTTAGAGAGAGGTTTGAATTAGGTCTACATCCAGAAAATGCTTATTCTGATCATAGTCTCTTTGGCTGGGGCTTTGAAAGAGTCTTAAGATAGTTCGGCACCCACTGAATTTCAATGGGAGTTGGGCTCCTAAGTCCAGTAGGCTCCTTTGGAATCCTCTGGAAGCCAAGACTCTTAGGGTCTGATCCAAAGCCAATGGGAAGATTCCAGCTGAGTTGGATCAGACCCTTCAAACTAGATTCTCAGTCTGTCTCTATAGTCTACTGACTTCAACAGAGCTTTGCTGATTTACGCGACTTGGGGATCTGGCCCTAGTTCCTTATCATGGCAGGGCAATAAAACTCTCCCCTGTTCACTTTATATTGAAAAAAATTCTAAAGAAAAGGATCGGGCATGTAGGTTCTTGTGAACCATTGTCCAATAGATATGTCATTGTGATAACATCTTCGATTACTGGGGACAAGGTACCATGGTCACCGTAACATCAGGTAAAAGATTTTAACCCTACATTTTCTATATTTGTAAGTGTTTAGAAGGGCATAAATGGGAAGATAATCTAGTTCCTCTGGATAATGCAGGATTATCTCTTCTAGGGTATGGTCTAGGGTCTTGTCCTGTTTATATTTAATTATCTCAGTCAACTTCTTATTCTATTCTTTTAGTCATAAATGACAAAAAAAATAGGACGAGCTATTGATTGATTGACAGGGTTTTTAACTCATTGCCAGATTGCTATTTTAATACATCAATTAATTGATAGTTGACTTTATTAATCCAAATAAAGACATGAATGAATAAATAAATAAGGATTTTCTCTGTGCATAATAATGAGGAAAGGCAGTAAAATATCTGCCCTTCTAAAATAAAAATATTTCCGTGCTAGGGTATTTAATTGTAATCTTAATTAAATGCCAATTAGATAAATAATATCAGTTTTAACGGCACCTTTTAATGTTTAACTTGAATTTAAACATTTCTAGGTATTTCTAGGATAAATTTTAAAGGTATTTTAGCTCTTCTAAGCCCATCAAATACATAGTAAAAATAGTGACTCATTGCATAGATAGGGTATTTGTGCAGACTCCCCAAAGCGGTTGATTAGGGTGATAACTATGCTTTCTTTGACTGGGGACAAGGAACCCAGGTCACCGTTACTTCAGGTAAATCAATATTATTATTGCTCGTATGTCTACTAGTGAGGGAAGGAGGTTCTCTGTGTGAAAAGGGCCCCATTCTGCAGTCTGTGGTCTCCCAAATCCAAATGAGTTTGAGGGTATTCTTATGACTGCCAAACGTAAATCAAAACTCTCTCTATTCCTATACACCCCATCTCTCTTTCTCATTATCTACCTTTCTTGCTATATATCTAATTTTATCTAATCTGTCTATACAATCTGTCTATTCAATCTCTGTCTCTAATCTCTCACTCTATTTTTGCTATCTATCTAATGTATCTATCAATTTATATAGTCTGTCTATGCGAGCTCCTTGTGTTTCATATCTATTTATCTTACATTTATGAGGATAAATTACCATCCTCACAATGACCCACGTAAAAACTTTAAATTTTGCCACCCCCGACCTAACTTTCTCGCATTACAGACTTCAAATCTGACTTAAACTTTTTAGCATGATAGGACTGAGTTTAAAAATAATTGTCAAATTGATTTCTCTGTTAATATTCATTTATTGGTCCATAGGCCAGGGTTATTTATGTTTTTTTCATGTTATTGCTGTTGAAAAAGATAAATACTCAGAAGCAATAAGATTAGGAGGGAAATTTCACTCAATTGAAATTTAAGGATCAGATGAAAAATACTTAGCAATAGTTATAACTAAATAATGACTTTCATTAAGATTTAAACTCTTAAATGCCTAAGTCGCTGTTGAAAATTGGGTTTAGGTTTATAGATCACTTAGTTGCTTTTGAAAATTGTACCTATTTGTCTAATTGACAACTCTAATAGAATTCAGTAAGCATTTTAAAAGACAGAGACAAATGTTTCATGTTTTGTTACCATGGGGGAAATTATTAGAAAGCTTTTTTTGGTAATTATTAAGCTAATAAATGTTATGGGGAAGATTAGTTGCCTGACTGTCATATTTGCCCTGGAAAATCTCCCCCATAACTTTGATTACATGCTTCATTTTAAAATTTAATCTAACAAAATATCTATTTTTCCCTGATGGTGCAAATCAAGTAATTATTCTCTATACGGACCTGGGGGCTTTCAATGCACTTTAGATCAAACTGGGATTGTCAAAGAGGTTTAAGGGGTTAGATGTGGAACTTCCAATGCCTTTCATGTCTAATTCGGCCTTAGTCCATTATAAAATGGATGCTAACAATTATTAATACTTTTTAAAAAAAGAAAGAGATTTTTGACACTCTCACTCCCATTAAGTAGCACTTTACTCCTGGAGCAGGCATGTTCAAATCAGCAAGACCACTGCTGGATTAAAGTGCTACTCAGTGTGTCTCCAAATCTGAATTCACAGTAATTAATAAAATAAAATAAAAGTGTTCCTTTGAGTGTAGAACCAAGATGGCCGATTCTGGCCGATAGGGGTGATGGGTAGTTTAGCCTCCAGCTGGCAGAGGTTCGTTTTTCAGTTCCGTTTATTTTTAGACCAATGGTTCCATAAATAACTGTTCTGGTTTCAAAAACATCACCCCCTTGGAGTCAGTTTTGCATGATAGGCCAGAAGGTTTCAAACAACAAAGTCACATCTGTTGGGTATGAAAATAAATTCTTAGCAGGTGGCAGAGATCAACATGTTGATAAAAGTCTTGGGCTAAATTAAGCTATTGTTGTTTTCACTTGAAAATACTGGCTAGATCTCCTAGCAAATGACTTCGAATGATTATTATTATGCACAAATCTACTGCTTTGTGTTAAACAACAATAATTTCATTCTACTTTCCCAGATGATCTTTTATTAAAGGGGAAAAATAGATTAGCAATTCCTTAGTTAATCTTCCTTTTCAGAGAGTAATTTATTTGTGATTTCCTAGTCAATCTTATAATGAACAAGAAGCAGAATAAAATCATAGAAATGTAGGGATGGAAGAGAAATCAAGGGGTCTATGCCCTCCCGCCCAGGCTGAAACAAGATTAATGGTTTCACAATCAGTGAAGTAGTTTGTTCGTTTAGTTATTTAAAGTTTTCTAGCAGGAAACCTGAGGGAAATGTTGGTAGGAATTTGTGAGCATGTGAAGTTGAAAAATAGATATTACTCTTTAGCCAGATTTATAAATGATGCAATTAGATAAATGTACACACTTTAATGCAGTCTAATTTTAACCAACAGTATCAGATTTATCTATAAATTTGAATGAAATAAAAGTAATTAGATTGATCAAAAACTTTAATCTAAAATTGAATCTTAAATCAATAAAAATAACCTAACTGTATTTTTATTCATAGAATTAATTAGATTCATTAAAAAACTTTAATCCAATTGAATTTTTCGTGAGTAGAAACCAAAAACCATCAACAAACATTTAATAAATTATTTGCTTTTAAATTTGATATCAAAGACCCACAGCTGAAAGAAAATAAACCTGCATTTGCTTTAAATGATGTTCAGTGGCAGAAATTTTGTCATTTTCCAAATCAAAACTTGATGTGATGTTAAATCATATACAAGTTATGGCAAGGAAAATGTTTTTAATTGAGAATTTTTTAATAACTTTGTGTTTCATGAAAATATTTGAACCCCAATTCAATTTTAAAGAGAATATTATCAGCCATGCACTTCCATTTGAGATATTTTTACCAAGACATAAAAATTACTTGGAAGACAAGAGATATTTAAGAAAAAATATCTACGAGGCAATTAATTAATCTATCACTGGAAATGGAATATCAAGAAAGACATAATATGCCATCTCAACAGGGACTCGGTAAGAAACCTAATTATCTTTTTGAATATTTATCTTTATCTAATGATGTTAAATTGATGCAAAAGTCTTTTTATTTCCCCACTAAGACTTGCCTTAAAATCTCATTTATTTGTATTCAAACAATTTAGAAAATAACTTTAGATTTACTTTGAAAAACAGTTATATCCTCCACATCTCTAGATGCATATTTATGAATACTTTGTTAGAAATAATTTCAGGGTGACTGTAGATATAACTTTATTAATATACAGTTTGTCAGTTAATACTTATATAGCGATCAAAAGAAAATATTGTTCATTAATAAGAAATTGACAGTTAATAATTATTTATACATCATTTTGAATTTTGATTTATTAATATGATTTGGGAAGTAATATTGATTTTTTAGTAATACACTTAGCTTATTGAATTATTAATAGTATATTTTAGAAATTACTATTGATTTCTTTAATAAGAGTCTGACAGTTAATGTTAATTTTTAGTGCTATATAGCTCACCAGTGGATTTTCTCTGTGAATGATTTTTTATAATACTTGTGCGCAAAAATGAGAAGGGTCATTCTGAATTTAGCTGAAGTTACCATCAAAGTTTATTTGAGTTTATTTTTCAAGTAAATATCTTTGTGTTTCTCCTTCTGTGGTGGCGTAAAATCAGAGAGAGAGAATTGTGAACTGATCTGATTTGAAAGAGTCAGGGTTTCTTTTCAATTATTTTGGCAATCGTTAGGGATTTCAGACTCGTTTCCTTGAGGAAAAAGAGGGAGCTAGAGCTGTTGACTTGGATGCAATTAGAAATGCAGTTTGTACTTTAATTTGGGGAGTAATTTGTTTTTTCTTGAGAGTGAGAAAGGCAGATTATTGGGAATTTAAATGAAATGAATGAGCCTGCCTCCACTTTAAATGCTTTTCTTCCCTCTCACTGACCTGTTTTAGTACAGTGTAAAGTTTAGAGAATTTATCCCTAAATTGAATTACAAATTCGCTTCTGGAGTGATTCATAGATTAGCCGGATATTCTAAATACTAAGTAACCTTATTAATGGAAAATTTCTTAGCCATCTGGTACAATGGAAATGTGTGATTAATTAGAAAGATTTCTTATTTAACTAATCGATTTTTTTAAATTCACAATTTAATTGAATAATTCACTAAATAGAAGATTGAGGTCGGAGTGGTCCCCCGATCTGGCCACCTTGTTTTGGGCCTCTATCAGCACCAGGCTGGGTGAGCGGGTTACAGGTCCCTGGTGGTACCGGATCCCCCCTAGCTGGGTCTGTATCAGCACCGGGCTGGGTGAGCAGGGTCCCGGTCCCCGGTGGTACCGGATCCCCCTAGTTGGGTCTGTATCAGCACCGGGCTGGGTGAGCAGGTCCCAGTCCCCGGTGGTACCGGATCCCCCCTAGCTGGGTCTGTATCAGCACCGGGCTGGGTGAGCAGGTCCCGGTCCCCGGTGGTACCGGATCCCCTAGCTGGCTCTGTATCAGCACCGGGCTGGGTGAGCAGGGTCCCGGTCCCCGGTGGTACCGGATCCCCCTAGCTGGGTCCATATCAGCACCGGGCTGGGTGAGCAGGGTCCTGGTCCCCAGTGGTACCAGACCCCCTAGCTGGGTCTGTATCAGCACCGGGCTGGGTGAGCGGGGTACAGGTCCCTGGTGGTACCGAATCCCCCTAGCTGGGTCTGTATCAGCACCAGGCTGGGTGAGCAGGTCCGGGTCCCCGGTGGCACCGGATCCCCCTAGCTGGGTCTGTATCAGCACCGGGCTGGGTGAGCAGGGTCCTGTTCCTGATGGTACCGGATTCCCCCTAGCTGGGTCTGTGTCAGCACCGG
>NC_048309.1:41762214-41777134 GCF_013100865.1 Trachemys scripta elegans
CGGGGTACAGGTCCCCGGTGGTACTGGATCCCCCTAGCTGGGTCTGTATCAGCACCGGGCTGGGTGAGCAGGTCCCGGTTCCCGGTGGTACCGGATCCCCCTAGCTGGGTCTGTGTCAGCACCGGGCTGGGTGAGCAGGGTCCCGGTCCCCGGTGGTACCGGATCCCCCTAGCTGGGTCTGTATCAGCACCGGGCTGGGTGAGCAGAGGCCGGGTTCCCTACAGTGGTAGTTGCTCCCTAGCTGGGTTTGTATCAGCACCAGGCTGAGTTTGGGGGCCAGGACCCCCATGGTACCTTTCCCCCCAGCTGAGTCGGTATCAGCATTGGCTGGGTCAGATGATCAGTCACGGTACCAGCTGTCCTAGCCCATGCTGGTGTTAAGGTTGCACGGTACGGTTTTGCTCTGTATAACCCTGTCTTTGTGAGGCTTAGTCTGAAGGCTTTGGCCTTCTCTGGTACCCATCCTCCGTAATTCTGGGCCAGCCCCTGGCAGGACACGATCCGTTCACGTCCTGGATGGCACCAACTCTCCCAGTGAGATCTGTCCCATCTGGGGCTGGGACAGAGCATCCCTCCTTCAACCCATTTCTGGCCTTTGTAGCAGGCTGCTTTTGGACATATCTAGGGGGTCCCTTGTTACCTGCGGCCCCCTTGTCGTACCAATATAAGTCTCCCCATATAGGAGGTCTGGGGGCTGGTTTGGTTCAGAATTTGGCCAGATCTCGGTCTTCTCCAATCTGAGCTTTTGTTCTGGATTTGCCAGAATTTGGTGAGAGAAGGAAGGTGAAGGAGGCAAGAAATTATTGATTTTCTGGGCCACATCCCCAGTTGGTGTAAAGAAGGTGTCCCTGCATTCGAATCAGTGGGGCCAGATTCCCAGGTGATGTAAACTGGCCAAGCTTTCTGCTTTGTGAGAAGAACAAGAGTGGAGGAAAACTGGTGAGGGATGTGGGGAAATAGCACGATGAAAAGGGAAGGAAAGAGGTGAGGACACACTCATGTTTGTGTTTCTCCAAAGAGCGCAGGTTCTCAAAAGGCTTTGGGCCCTTGGAAGCAACTGAGACTCAGTGGGAATTTGTACCGCCCAAACGTGCTGCACTGACCATCTGTTACTGCACATTTTAAAGCAAGCACGGGGCAGCAAATCTTTAGCTCTTTCCATGGGGTAGCCTGGCTCACGCCTCAGCTCTGCGCTGTGCCCGGTGCTATTCATATGGGGAGGTGGCTTTCAGCCAGGTTGACCCTTTGGGCAATGCAGAAAGATGCCACTTTTTCAGCAGTGGTGCACCATGGGAAAGTGGTGGGGACAGATGTTTGCACTGGCTGGGTTGGCAGCATAATGACGTCGCTGATTAGGGCTCGGCTGGTGTTGAGTGACAAATTCAGGAAATGGGGACTCAATCACAAATGGACAACTGATCGCGGACATTCAGTGTATGGCTGTTGGGAACCGTCCATTGATTGAGGGGGAGAAGTTAGTGTTGAACCTCACTACATTCCTGCAGGGCTGGAGAGGCCTTGGAGTCTCCTCACAAGCAAAGGGGGATTGAGGCATGTCAAGGGAACTGGAGCCATACACACACGAGGACTGGGCCATATATGCATAAGAGGAACTGGGGCCACGTGCAAGTATACAAGAGGACTGGGCCATATATATATATATAAGGAACTTGGGATCCTATGTCTGTATACAAGGTGGAGCTGTGCCTTATATACCAGGGGGCTGGGTTCTATGTCTGTGTATATAGAGTGATGGGCCATAGGTCTGTATACAGTATGGACCTGGGGCCATATATGACAACTTTAAATCAAGCTTGGATGTTCTTCTGAAAGATCTGCTCTGGGAATTATTGTGGGGCAGTTCTCTGGCCCGTGTGAAACTAGATGATCACAATGGTCCCTTCTGGCTTTGGAGTCTATGAATATTCAAGTGCATCAGGTGTTATATGTGCACACAATAGAAGCTAGGACCTTCAACGTGGGACCTCACCCGCAGGAGTTGTCCTTTCCAAGTGACTCATCCCAGGGCGATGTATATCTGAATGTGGGATAACACTTGCTTTTTTCTCCCCCTAACCAAGCAGCAATTCTCTTTCTCATGTTGAGCAACTCCCTACATGCCCCACGGTGGTGCTTTAATGTCTCTTCTCTGCCCTTCTCCCACCCACCCCCATCCTTTCATTGTTTTGATCCTCAGCGTCCCCAGCTGCCCCGTCTCTTTTCCCGCTCGTCTCTTCCTGCGGGGCCGACCCGAGCCAAGATCCCGTCGCAATGGGCTGCTTGGCTAAGGACTTCCTTCCGGACTCAATCAAGTTTTCCTGGAGTGATGACAAAAACCCCAACATCACCGATGGCGTCAAGAAATTCCCCTCGGTCCTGAATACAGTTGGGACCTACTCTGCCACCACTCAGCTATTGGTCCCTGCCTCCAAAGCACAAACAATTTTCTATTGCTTAGCTGAACACCCAAATGGGAATAAGAAAATCGAAATACCTCCTGCCTGTAGTAAGTAGTTTTGTTTCTCTTCTTCTAGACAATATACACAATAACTTACAACCCAGCATGCAGTCACTGGATAATTGCATCTAGCTACTCTGGGGAGAGGCTCATCAGAAAAGCACCAATAGATATACACATAAGAGAGAGTAGATTCCTGTGCTCCCTAGGGACAGGACTCCTGGGTTCCATCCCCAGCTCTGGGAGGGGAGCAGGGTCTAGTGGGTGAGCATAGGGAGGGACTGTGAGCAGAACACCTGGGTTCTATCCCAGCTCTGGGAGGGGAGCAGGGTCTAGTAGGTCAGATCAGGACATGGGAGCAAGGACTCTTGAGTTCTCTTCTCAGCTCTGGTGTTTAATGTTGACCAATTAAATGGCAACATGTTAGCTCCTTCATGGCTGGCCATTCTACCAGAAACTCCATGCTTGGGGTCTGTGGGGGTGCAGCTTGTGATTGTGGGTGGAGATTGTGAAGGGGACCCCCCCTTTCCAGTCTGAGCACTATGCTGTAGTGGAAGGTGGTTTGGGTTGCAGGCCATTCAGCTACTGGCTGATAGCAAAGCCCATCAGATGTAAAGAAAGAGACACAGGCCTTGCAGTCCCCATACACACACTGTCAGCTTTGCACATTCATTCTGTATTCTGGGTGCTGTGTTCACATGTGATAATTCTGTCATCCCCACCCCCTTGCTTTTGTCTTGCATGTTAACAGCTGGTGAGCCCAGAATGAACATCTTCCCCCCAGCCAAAGACCAATTCCTAGAGCCCAATAAAACCTCCACCATCACCTGCAGTGTTACGGACCTCTGCAGCCCGACTGCTACCTTCTCGTGGCTGAAGGATGGGGTAAAGGACAGCTCTGAGGTCGTTGTTGGCTCCAAGACCCTCATCAGCAGGCTGACTGTCTCGGAGAGAGATTGGGAGGCTGGCCGTGTGTACAGCTGCAAGGTGGAGAGCAAGAATTTCAGCGACATGAGGAACACTAGCAAGTCTTTCGAATGTGGACGTAAGTCGTGACCTTCAGGGGTCCCATCCTTCTCTGGAATGACCATGACCCATCCCCCAGCTATACTCAGGGGGTGTCCATATAACCCCAGTGCCAAGTGGGTGAGATTTTTCCAAGGGCTCATAACCCATGTTTGAGGCCAGGTTTTCCAAATAAGTCCTCTCCCAGGGAGCCCTTCTGAAAACTCTGGCCTTAACTCTCCCCTAGCACACCCCTAAACATCCTTGATTATTTTGAACAGTGTAGATCCCCATGAGTGATGGTGGTCAGGGCATGTCTTATATATATACCATAGATAGATCAATAGATAACTTGCAAACCTTTCTATGTTCTACCATATCAAAAACAGGCCCCATATAAATTAGCCAGCTGGACTTGTCATGAAAAGTAGTCATGCCAATTAAGCAACGGTCCAACTGGGCATGGGATAAGACCTCTAAAATAAGACAGGGATCCTTCCTCTAGTGCTGAGATTCATCCACATGAAGTGAGGCAGCTGTTTTTACAGGGTTCCATCATCTTGTGCTGAGATACAGCCACCTCTGGGGTGGGGTGCAGGGGCTGTCTAACAGCCTCACAGTGAAGTTGCAGAACAGTTCAGGGCAAGAAGTGAGGATTTCCACATCCATATTAGAACCCCTGCTCCCGTAAAAAAATTAATGAAAGGAAGCCTCTGGCTTACTTGATTGTTGCCCCTGTGTTCTGGGTAGGGGCATCTTCTGGACATGAAGAACAACACAATTATTTTAAAAATTACACAGACCACTGGTAATCAAATGAGAATTCTCACCCATCTCTCTTTGCCTCCCAGTTATTGATGACTGTTCCCCTGAGATTGACGCCCTGCTAATCGCGCCTAATTTCGCTGATATTTATATCCGCAAATCGGCCATACTGACCTGCAGGGTCATTAACATGCAATCCACGGAGGGGCTCAACGTGATCTGGACGAAAGAGGATGGCAGTGAGCTGAAGACCAGCGTTGGAGATCCTAAGGTGCAGAGCAACGGCCGTTTCAGCGTGGATGCTACAACCTCTGTGTGCGCAGATGAGTGGGAGAGAGGAGACAAGTACACCTGCAAAGTGGCTCATCCAGAGCGCATCTTCCCCCTTAAAAAGACTTTGACCAAAGAGCCTGGTAGGTGACCCTCTTCCGTCAGCTTGGTTGTGCTCACAGCTGGTCATTACTGACCTGGGACCAGATATTTCATGGGGAGGGAGTTGAAATACCCATCAGAAGGGAAAAGAATTCCCCTTCCTCTAGCAGTTTTAGGCTGAGCTTTGCAATGCTACCTAAGGGCTCTGGGTGTCCAGCTCCCATTAGAAATTAGTAGGAGTCCGACATCCAATTCCTTAGGGTGACTTTAGAAAATCCCACCCTTGGTCTGTATCTCTAGCTAATAACTCACCTCCACCACCTCTCAGGCCGTGTAACCCTCAAGGATTCCCACCTAAGGGCAGGCCAGTGGTCTATGCAACCCACCATGGCAGAGAAACCCATGTCCATTGCATTGGACCAGGGCCAGGAGCTGTGAGACCAAGGACCCCTTGGTCCAGGAAGGTCACTTGTTCATCACTTTCTCCAACTCTCTCTCTTTGTACAGTAACCAACAGCCATGCTCCGTCCGTCTACATCTTCCCTCCTCCCTCCGAGCAGCTGGCCCTCCGCGAAGCTGCCACCGTCACCTGCCTGGTGAAAGGTTTCAACCCCCCTGACCTCTTCATCAAGTGGCTGAGCAACGGCGAGGAGCTGAACGCCTCCAAGTACATCAACACCAAGCCCATCCTGGAGTCCAGCCAGCCGCCGCTGTACTTCACCTACAGCACGCTGAACATCAATGAGCAGGAGTGGAACGCCGGCAACACCTACACCTGCTTAGTCGGACATGAGAAGCTGCCCCTGCAGGTGACCCAGAGGACCGTGGACAAGTCCACCGGTAAACCAACCTTGGTCAATGTCTCCCTGGTGCTGTCCGATACCGCCAATACCTGCTACTAACCGTCGTGCCCTCCCCTGCTGTCCAATCCCTCATTGTGCCTCTCACTCCTCCGACTGCTGTTTGGAAGGGGAGAGGTCACATGCCCCCTCCTATGTGTGTGTAAAATAATGGTGTTTCTGGAATGGAAAATCGTTGGCTGCATATTTTAAAAAAATGTTAGAAATAAAGTCAATTTTGGGAAAAAAATTGAAACTATTTAAGTCCTTTTCTGGGGAAAATAGCATGTGATGTGCCCTCAGAGATGGGGAAGGGGTTTCCAAGAGTTCATTGCCCATATGAAATGGGAACTGGGCACTCGTGTTTGCACTGCAGTCATGGTTCTCATATCTCTTTCTCTCTCCAGTCCTCGCTTCCTCTCACTACCTTCTCTTTGCTAATCTCAGCTTTTCCACCTCCCTCTCACGCCCCTGAACACAATTAGCTTGATCCTCAGTTACTTAATTCCTGCTGATTCTCATTGATTCTGGAAGAGTGTGGGGCCAAAGTAGCTTTAAACTCCCTTTCTGTTCCCTGCATTCTCCTGGTCTCAGAGCACCCTGGGGGCTGCTCTAACATACTCACTGCTTTCCTATAGGCCCTGGGAAGCAGACAATAGACACCTCTGATAGCAGTGAGCACCAGCCAGACTGGACTGGACTAGTACTTCTGCAGAACCCTTACACCAATTCTCCATCTGCCTGGGGGACCCTTTGCTCAGGAAATGCTCTCAGGGGGTTCTTTCTGCCCACTTTAAGGTAACTTTGTGGTGCCAAAGTGGTGTAATTGAGAATCAGGCCCAGTCTCTGGTATCCAATTCTTTCATGATTTTCACACAAGGTGACAAGAAATACTCAGTCTCACACGCAATCTCTGGTGTCATTCATTACACTCACAGTCCAACACATAGGCTCACAAGAAGTATTCAGGTCTCACATATGGTTCTTGTGGCATTCGATGCACTCATGGTCAACCCACAGGGTAATCTTGGCACCGAAAGGTTCTTCTGGCTCATGGTTTCTCTTGAATGTCTGGTCTCCCAAGAAAATAAAAGATCAGGGACATAAAAACACACAACCGCAATGATGTTGAATATATCACAATATTCTTCCATGCCCATTGCGATCTCCCTTTGAGGTGTTTTGCTGATGCGCACAAATACCTGCACAATTTACTGTCGGAAGACAGGATACTGGGCTAGCTAGACCGTTGGTCTGACCCAATATGGCCGTTCTGATTTAACAATCAGCGTTTGTTTATCCATGCCTGATAGACCTTTCCCTTCAAGTTGCTTTGTAAAGACTTTGTGCATATGTGGCAATGATTCCATACTTTGGGGCATTGCCTCTGTTCGCGATGAACCTAAGGAGCATTGCACATACCCAGTAATCGTTTTATTCACCACTGAAAACCTGTACGATTCACGGCATCTATTGCCTCATGACTCCAAAGTGTTCCACCGGTTTGTCAGCCGGGCATCATGTCCCCCACCTACTGCCTTTTGTACACTGGGGCCTCAGTCTACTTCTTAATAGGACAGGAACCCAGATCACCAATAAAAAACAACCACTCTCAAAGCTGGCCCTGATCAGCCACCAAGTTGGGGGAAAATACCCTGCTCACACAAGTTAAAAACCAATGGTGGGCAGCGTCATGAGACTGGCATCCAGGGAAGGATTTGTAGATACTGCCTACGATATTCTTATTAATCTCAAAACACAAGATTATTTAGTAAAAGAGAGAATAAAGGTGCTAAGGAAAGGCATATGGGGCCTTCAGGCTCTGGGGTACTGGCTCTGATCCAACCCCTCTTCAGAGGGATTAGCTGGTTCAGGAGTGTCAGAGAATGGCATACAGGGCATTTCCCTTCTAGGGAGTGCCAGCTCTGATTCAGTCCCCGGGAGGCAGGGGGCTAGCTGGCTCAGGGCTGCAGGAAATGGGATATGGGGCCTTTCCCCTTTCATGGGCACCAGCTTTAATCCAGCCACACATTTGCTAGATCAAGAGGATCGGGGTATGAGCTATGAGGTCTTTTCCTCCTTCGTGAACTGGTTCCAATCCCACCCTGGATTAGTAGTGACCCCAAATATTTCCTGTTACGCAGTGAGTGTCAGACCAGTTCTCAATGCGATAGGTACCATCATCGCATTATAGAAGAATTTAGATAGGTGGCTAGTGGGGTGTGTATGGAGACAGATTCTGCAATGGGTTAATGGATAGGTAGATAAATAGATACACACTAGGGAAGGAAGGATAGATAGTAAAGTACTGCAGAAGGAAAGAAGGAAGCCAAACCTGCCAGGCTCACATGAACTGAAGGCCTTACCCAAGGAAGTTCTCTCTGCTGGCAACAAAGAGTTCTTGTTGGGTGTCTTAATTATCTGCTTCCTATCAATACAAATTTAAAAAGTAGGGATGGTTGAAAAAAAATCAGTCTAAATTGCTTTAGATGGAAATTTAGGGTTTCAGGTGAAATGATATTTTTCAAACAGTTTCTGCTTTCTACAGCAAACTTTGATTTATTTTTTTGTCAAAAATGGAAGGCTCTAAATCCAAAATATTTCAACTCTGAAATGCTTCTTTGGTGCCTCATGGGAGTTGTAGTTTGGGTGCTCCCATTCTCCTCTCTGGGCCAGGCCCCCAGCTGGATTTCTTGTCCCATAATGCACTGTAAGCATGCTTCTCCTGTGATGCACTGCCTCTCCTTGAGAAAAGGCAAGACTGTGGTGCATCCTGGGAGATGTGGTCTGACCAAGGAGCCTGGGCTTTAGAAGAGGATGGACGAATAAGACTCCTGAACTACAATTCCCATGAGGCACCGTGGTGCCATTTCCAAATTGAAATTGTTCCATTTTTGCATGAAACATTTCAGTTTTCAATCTAAACAAATTAAAATTTTTCCATTGATTTAAAAAAAAAATTCTGACCATCTCAAATAAAAAGTGCCATGAACCCAGATGAAAATCCAACCTTTTCAGAAAACTCACTTTGCAATAAAGCTTCATTTCCCCTACCCCCAACTCTGGGCTCAGCAGAATCTTTTCAAAAGAGTTGTCCCACAACTACCCATGCAGAAGCATCAGTAAGACACTTCACCGCATCTTGGATACAACTTACATTCACACAAGTCCCTTCTTTGGCATGAAACGTAAAACCAGATCTTTACCATCCATGGTCATTCCAGATCCCATTGTCGTTTCCCCCTTATCCAGTTTCTATAGCCGGAAAGAGCGGAAATCTGAGATTTCCCACTCACCCAAGAGTTTCAGAGAAGCTTTTGATCTGAATCATCAAAACTTTTGAAGTCTATTCATCGTTACTTTCCATGGTTCTCAGTTCAGGAATCAAAAACCTTCATGACTTGGTCTTCTTCAGTCACTACCACCAACTATTCCTCTTCGCTGTTGCTCATTCTCCCATATGCTCCCCTTGCAGTACTAGCATACAGCCTTTAAAGTAGAAGTGTTGGCCGGAATAATGACCATGCTGGTGAAGGGGCGACCAGCGCAAGGACTATGAAGCATTTGAGTCCCTCTTAATAGTCCCTCAGAATAGGACTTGCAGGTTGCACAAGGCCCTCTGCATAGAAATTAACATCATCCATTTTCAGTTTGCAACCAAGAACACCAGAGTCGTGCCTGCAGGGAGCAGGTCCTGAGCAATTTATAGGCAGAACTATATTCATACGTAACATCCTGTGGTCAGAGGAGAACATGCCTATAGACATGTAGGCCCACCAATATCCTCTTCTCTCTCTCTCCTCCACCCTTCATTGCTTCAATTCCATATTTTTTACGGAACAATTTAGCCAAAGATTTCCAAAGACGCCAAAGGGGCTTGGATGCCCAATTCCCAATTAAAAATAAAAGATTCCCAGGAAATGAGCATCCAAATCCCTCAGGTTGTTTTGAAAAGCCCAGTCTTAAGTATTTCTGTCTATCGCCATACACACTCATCTGCTGTTGGTCTGTCTATCCATTCCCCAACTCCAATTTCTCACCCATGAATTCAGTGCAAACAAAACCCTCTACTTCTTAAAATATTAGCCATTAAAGGCACTTCAGAAACAGCCTCTTAAAAGCATGGGGAGAGATTTTCAAAAGACCCTGAGCAATGTAGGAAATCCCACTCTTAGTCTATTTCTTCACCCTTGGGACCATGGAGTTTCTTCATTGGATTAGGCCGGTGAGCTGCTAAGTCCAACCTCCCAACTCCCATTGAATCAGATTGGGAGTTACCCAAGTGGAGTCAATGGGCCAGGTCCCCAGCTGGAGTAAACTGTCTGTATCTCCACTGCCTACAATGGAACAATGCCAATTTACACCAGCTGAGAATCCAACTCTATTTTCCACAGGGAGGGGAAGGCCCTCCATTGAACTTGGCTGATAACTTGCTCTGGGAGGGAACAGAAATGGCTTGACCTCCCCTGATACCGACACCTCCAACTACCTACTGGAAACTCCACCTAACCCAATTCCCCTCCCAACATGCTCCCCATAGCAGTACTCAGAGATTCCACCAGTTGATGCCACCCAATTGGTCCTGACCCTGTGTATGTGTGTGTTGTCCAAAGTTTATCTAGATGGGTTCGTGGACGCCGAAGAGGAAGACTTCTACAACCTCTGGACAACAGCCTCCACTTTTATCATCCTTTTCCTCCTGAGTCTTTTCTACAGCACCACAGTGACACTGATCAAGGTAAAGAGGGGATTTGTTGCTGCAGGAGGGGAAGGAGAGGAGAATGCCCTAGTCTAGACTGTGATGCATCAAGGGGAACATGTTTGGAAATTGGGGTTGGAGCCTAAGGGAGTTAGACACCCAATTCCTATTGTTTTTTAATGGGAGTTAGGTGCCAAATTCCCAGCCTGGCAGATGCACTAGGTATGCCGATTGGACCCAAATGAGATCACAATAGTAGATTAGAGAGGAGGTTGGTTGCAATTGGCGGAGAATCCAGCAGGCAGGCAAAGCGAAGAGAGGGGTCCAAAATTCTAGCCTCTATGACAACACCGTCAACTGTTGTTCTTATTTAGGTCCCTGTAGCCTCACTGTGATAGGCACTACATGCACACATGGGACGCCACAACCCTTGCCCCAAAGAGCTTGCCATCTATTACTAGAGAAGGCAAAATTGTTGCCCCCAATTTACAGATGGAGAACTGAGCAATGAAGTGACTTCCTCAAAATCTCCCAGAGAGTCTTTGACATGGACAGGACTCTTGAATCCAACCCAGTGTCCTAAACATGGGGCCAGCTGACTTCCCTGCTAAACACTGTCAAAGCCAAACTCCTGATGCACCACCATGTAACTGAGGGATTAACTGAGGCTAGAGAGACAGAGAGGTAGTTGGTTTTGGCCAAGGCTGGTCTTTTCAAGGGAGCCTAAAGACAGTGGAATAAAAAAATGGCCTTTAAATTGGCATCTGTTGCTTAGTGCAAGCACATCTAAGCAAATAGTGTAAATAGATGGCACTTGTGCCAACACCCATGTTCATCTTATCAGTTGCAAATTTGCAGCTCCCATCAAAGCCAAGAAGGAAGGTCTTGTCCTTGATAAAGAAGACGAGGACTCTGTTGCTCACAGAGCTCTCATCCTGATCTCAATAGTTAGAGACTATCTTAAACCTGGAAGCATGTGGTTTAATATCCTCTCAAAATTATTATCCACGTTGACTGTAACTCTGCATATTCTTGGTATCCACTTAAATATCCAGTCCAACCGAATCTTTGTGAAGTGCTCAGATGCCACAACTAGGCTAGGAAGGCAGCATGGTGTAGTGGCTTGGGGCCAGATTTTAAAAGATATTTTGGTGCCTAAATCCCTTTAAAATCTGGCCTTTGGTCACTAGGCTAGAACCGTAGAATCCTTGGGTCTATTTTGACCTTGGGTGAGTCATATTTGGGGGAGGGAGAGCTCGGTGGTTTGAGCATTGGCCTACTAAACCCAGGGTTGTGAGTTCAATCCTTGAGGCAGCCATTTAGAGATCTGGGGCAAAATCAGTACTTGGTCCTGCTAGTGAAGGCAGGGGGCTGGACTCAATGACCGTTCAAGGTCCCTTCCAGTTCTATGAGATAGGTATATCTCCATATATTATATCCACTCTCTGCTACTCTTTCCTCTCCATCTGGTGTCTGTCCTGTCTATTTAGACTGTAGGATCTTCAGGGCAGAGATGGCTCTTATTATATGTTTGTACAGTGCCCAGCATAATGGGGTCCTGATCTCAGTTGAGGCCTTTTAATGCTACCATAACATAAATCATTAATAATAGTACAGGCGACATATAAATTGATATATTGGGCAGCCAGGCAACTGATGGGATCATAGATCTCCAGAGGTTAGAAATAGGATGTTCAAAGGTGCCCAAGTGAAATTTTGAAAGAAAACCTTTGTCCAACAACTCAGTATGCAAAGTCAAGTCCCACCTAAAACACGCAAATTCAGGAGTTTGTGCAGAGGTGCAAATTTGGAGGCCTAGATGAAAAACCGGCCTTAAAACATCCACCTGAGATTTTCAAATCTGCCTAAGGGCATTTAGACTTGGAACTGTGTATCCAGATCCCTTAGCCACCTAGAAAAAAACTCAACATCTGTTTTTCTGTCATCTTCTTCTCGCAAGTGTCCTAGGACCAGATTCTGGACCTCCTTACTCAGGCTGAGTAGTATAAGAACCGGAACAGAATAGAGTAGAATAAAATAGAATAGAACAGCACTGTGATGAAATTAATGGGATGGCAAGAAAAATAAGTAATTACTCAACATGAATAGGCTGGCAGACCTTGGAATTCAATGAATGAGACTTGTGTCCTACATAATGGTAATTTTACCATTTCAGGTGAAATAAACCCAACAGCCCAAGATCGTTCCGACCAAAGGAGCCCACAGAAAGCGATTTTCCTGAAGAACAGTTCCAAACTTTGCTCCACTCTGTCACCTGCGTAATTGTTGTGTTCACCTGCCTGTGGAATGTTCTCAGACGTCATCTGAATGTAACTGGACTTTCTGTCTATTGTTTATGCTCTTTCATCTCCATTTTTAATGCACATTTGGCCAGTTTTTTATTTCTTTCTGTCCTGGTAATCTCTGCTTTATGCAAAATGCAATCTCTGCTGGCATAAGAAGTTGCACGTTAATGGATATATGTAATCAAATTGCACAACTTGTCATTTCCCCAGGCGTTTGTACTTCTCACCCTGTACATATTTTTCATGTTGAAATAAAGAGATTTATTATGTTGACATATCAAGAGCTTTCTTGTGGATCTTTATTGCTACTTGGTACTCACTATTACGTGTAAGCTTTTCACAGTAACAAATAATTGTTTTCTTTGCCCTTACGGCTCATAGAGTTTAAAGCCAGAAGGGACCAGTAGGTTATTTAACCTGACCTCTTACATAGCACAGCCCAGAGAACTTCACCCAGTAATTCATGCAGTGGAAGAAATTATTCTGCTCTACTATTTTAAAAAACCCTATGTGCCCAATACCTTGTAGTTGGACTGGAATCCACCTTTAGGAAGAGACATCCAGTCTTGATTTAAAGACTCTAAGTGAAGGAGAATCCATCACCTCCCTTGGGAAGCAGTTCCAATGATTAATTCCTCTCACTGCTAAAGAGTTGCCTTTTATTTCTCATTTGAATTTTTGCCACCCCTGGATCTTGATACACCTTTGTCTGCTGGATTAGAGTCCTTTACGATCAGAGCTCTTCACCCAGCACAGGTACTTACAGATTGAGATCCAGTTGCCTCTGAACTTTCTCTAAGGGTCCACTAAATAGACTGAACTCTCTAAGGGCACGTCCGATCTATCGGGGATCGATTTATCGCATCTAGTGTAGACGCGATAAAATCGATCCCCGATCGCTCTGCCGTCGACTCCGGAACTCCACCGCAGCGAGAGGCGGAAGTGGAGTTGACGGGGGAGCAGCAGCGGTCGACTCGCCGCCGTCCTCACAGCCAGGTAAGTCAACCTAACATACGCAACTTCAGCGACACTATTCGCGTCGCTGAAGTTGCGTATCTTAGGTCGACCCCCCCCCATAGTGTAGACCTAGCCTAAGTCTCTCTGCGTAAGGCATGTTTTCCAGACCATATATCTGCTCCCAGCACATTTGGGTCTTATCTCCGTTTGGTCCGCTAAGTATAATAATACTAGAAGAGAGATGAACAACATCAAAGCAGTTGGTAAATACTTGTAAAACTATTGTCACAGGAAACGGGCAAAATTAAAATTACAATGTGATTACAGGAAATTATACTTTCAAAAGCACTACAGAGTTCTGCAACTGTGGTTTAAAATACTGTATTAACACTAGCATATGACGCAGTATATTGGGTTGACATTGCAGGATAAGATAAGATAAGATAAGATAAGATAAGAACCTATCTCAGGTTCTTAGCTGATGCCAACACCACAATATCTTTCTCTGGTCTGATCTTTTGCATCATTCAGTCTCAGATGTGATAAACTCAGTCACGGTCCAAGATTAAACAAGATTCGGGGTTTGGTATGCAGAGATCTCAGCTTGCTTAGCACCATGGTAAATACACCATTAAAAACCCTTTTAATCTTTTGTTAAAAATACAGAAAACCAGGTAAAGCCTGTGAAATATAACGTGTTAAATACAGCTTTCATTTTAACAGCATCCCTGGTTCCCTTCCCCTTCAGCCAGACAGAGATTTTAGGAGGAAAAAAGCCCTTGTTTGATGGTCTTTAGATGGTATCAAAGATGGTAACAACTGTCCTTTCAGGAAAAAGAGAAGAAGTTAGTTGAGATGGGCTGGGGCTGTCGCTGTTGCTGTTGTTGTTGTTAAAATCTGATCCTGTTTCCTAGAAGACAAAGCAAACACACATAAAACGGGGCGGGAAATGACCAGCAAAGATAGAAAATGCAGCTTCTGTCTCTGGTGTTTACTTTCACTTGGCGAAACACAGGCACTCCGAGACATGGCAAACTCATACCGGCATCAGGGTGTTTAGGGCCTTGCTTTTGTTTGGCCCCGCTCTGGTCACCGGCTGATGACAGTGTTGCAGAATGTGCAGTCTTGGCCGGCTAAGCCAGACCTTTATCAGACAGAAGGCGAAAGAGAGAGAGAAAAGAAATAAGGTAGCAAAGGAAATGGACTCATTGTGGGGGCA
Organism: Trachemys scripta elegans; assembly: GCF_013100865.1. Classification (NCBI taxonomy): domain Eukaryota; kingdom Metazoa; phylum Chordata; order Testudines; family Emydidae; genus Trachemys; species Trachemys scripta. The sequence goes on from NC_048309.1 coordinate 41,776,835, forward strand.
GGGGGAGACAAAGTCTCACATCCCAGGTAGTGTTTGGAATTCAGCCGGAGCCGCTGGAGGTGGTGGTATCAGCTGGGTCCCTCTCTCTGGTCCAGTCTGGTCAGGACATCTCTCAGGATTAGGGTTAGGGACTCCAAGAGAAAGCGTTAGGCAGAATAGCCCAGCCCAGGGATTGGCAACCTTTGGCACACAGGCCAGGCTGGTTTGTTTATCTGCCACGTCCGCAGGTTCGGCCGATCGCGGCTCCCACTGGCTCCGGTTCGCCATCTCAGGCCAATGGGGGTGGTGGCAGATAAACAT
>NC_048309.1:41786781-41814688 GCF_013100865.1 Trachemys scripta elegans
ATGGGTTGGTGACCCAAAGTCATGATGATGAATGGTGGAGACTTGAGGTGAAGAGGAGGTAGTGTGGTTCAAGGTTTGGGGTGAGGGTTCAGGTTTGGGATGCAGGACTAGCTCAAAGCACCATATCTGTCTGTGTTACTGTAAAACCAAGCTGAGGATAAAGATCAGGAGGAGGATGAACATGAGATGAAGATGATGTCAATGACAATGAAGAAGGAAATAAAGATGCTGAAGGAGAAAAAAAGAAAGAACATTATAATGCTGTAGAAGATGAAGATAAAGGAGAAGGAAGTGATTATGAAGACAAGAGAGGTGAAGAAGATGAAGATGATGATGTTAAGTTGTTGCCGTTTAAGGTTGAGGATGTGGAAGGTCACTGTGCATTCTGCGGGAAAGGCTTGGGAGTTCAGTTGAGTGTTTGGGTGACAGTCCAGGCTCTTTGAGTTTCAAGGGAGATGATGCTCAATGGTTGGGTTTTTATTTTGCCTGGTCTAGCTGCACACATACCCTGAACAACTGCCCTCCCTGTCCCCTTCACACAGTGATATCTGCTGGATCCAAGTCCTTTACTTAGCCGTGCAAACCAAGTCTTCTTCTTCTCTTCCCCCTCTTCCTTTTCATTTAGGCATGAGTAAGAAGGAGCCCTCAGTCACCATCTCCCGAGCCTACCACGAAGACATCTCCGGGAACAGAGTCTCCTTGACTCTCATCTGCGAAGCTAGTGGCTTTTACCCTGAAGAGATCAGCATCTCATGGTTGAAGAACAACTCCCCAGAACTCAAGTCCAGTTACAACAATGGCCCTGTGTCAGGAAGTGGCACTTTCTCTGCCTACAGCATCCTGAAGGTTGACAAAAGTGGAGGAGCAGTAAATTACACCTGCGTGGTGCATCACCCTGCCATGAAAGAGCCCAAGAGTGTTGTGGAAAAGGTGACCCTCGGTAAGTGAATTCTCAGAGTGAGGTATTAATTTGGGGATGTCCACCATGTGTTCTTATCCCATCCAGCCAATGGCATGAACAACTGCATGACTCCATGTGAGCCCTGGTGGGAGGGAGAGGCAATCAAAGATTTCTATCTCCATTATGATGCAGTCTTTGGTGAAACCAAGATTTATTGCAACCTGTGCTGGGCGGGGAATGTCCCCTCCACTCCAGTGCAGGATAGTTCCCTGTATCCCCAAGGCATTATCCAGTCTGAAATGTCCCCAGTAACGGGGATCCCAACCCATTCCTGGAGGAGATGACTCCACAGCCTCACAGACCCCATCACCACTAAAGGAAGTGAAGGAAAAGCGTCCTAATTGCAAGAAGGAATTTCAGGGCAGGAGCAGAATGTAATCTCATTGGGCTGTGATTTGGCCAATACATTGGGATGGACACTCTTGCTCTTGGGGAAAGTTCACGGAGATCTTTCATGGCTGGGAGGTGGTTCACTGAAAAATTTCTTTCATTCTTAACCATGGATCCCGGTGGGAGTTGTTTGCTTCACACTCAGACATGGATTCTCATGGTAGAAGATTCACAATTTTGTCCTTATGGTCCCTTTCTATTCCTCAAATTTGTTGTCAACATATTGGAAATGCCTTTGTGGATCTGCAGCCGTGACAGACACCCAATTAAAATCTGTTCTCAAGGGAAACGTGAGCTGGGGTGGGGCAGATTCCGTATCGGATTCAGAAGCCGATGAGTGCATGCAACCACAGGAAAGAAACCCCTCAGCTCCATTGCCCCACAGTGTGGCTTGGGCATCCGTATGAATGTGGAATCCCAACTCCAACAGCATCTACTTTACAATGCTAATCTCATGAGCGACACCAGGCATATCCTTCATACAATGTTGGATAGAGCAGACATCAGCCTCTAGGCTGCACTTCAAAGGCAACAACTCCAAACACCCCACACAACTGAATGGAGATGCTTCCATTCAACTCAGTAGCTCCACACACCCTTTGCACATTTTGGATTTGTTGGTGACTGTGCCACTCTAGGAACGTGCGTGAGGTTCTTTCTTGCCCACCTTCTTTGATGTTCCTGCATGTTGCCTCATGAAGACTACCCCTTCTTTTATTTCGCTAACCCTCCTGAGGGATTGCTATCGCTCCATGCAGGTGAGTCAGCCCTTTCCTAACTTGTCTATACATATCTACTCTATTTTCCCTTTTGATCAGCCTGGCTGCTATCAGATTAATCTCTGGTTTCTTTGCAGCCCTGACCAATCCACAACCACCCACGGTTGAACTCCTGCAGTCCATAGACCTGGAGAAGAAAATTGTGACATTGAAGTGTATTGCGTATGACTACAGGCCCAAAGGAGTGACGATCAAATGGCAAGGAAAACCACACCTTGCAAGCGAGCGAAGGATGGAGGATGGTACATACAGAGCCAGCCACAATTTTGAAACAACTATGGACAAATGGGAAGAAGAGGCAAATTACACTTGTGAGGTGGAGCATAAAGAGACAGGGGGAAAGGTGACCAAGAAGACCATCAGCAAAGGTGAACTATAGAATCATCTACTATAACAGCAATATTTATTTTCCTGGCGATGTGATAAAGGCCTAAACGTGCCAGTTGGCTGATTCAGAGCATCAGGGAGAGAGGATACAGGAATGGATGGACCAATCATGGATGGGATATGGGGATGTTGAGCTACATATCCACAGAGTCTTACACGGTATGGCAGTGAGGCTAGGATACCAAACTAAACAGGCTAATGGGTTTGTTCCAGCATGGCAATTCTTATATTTTCTGGAGTAAAAGGGGATGGGGGTCATTGGATGGATGGATGGATGGATGGATGGAGAGAGATGAGCTGTATGGCGATAGATAGCTAGACAGATGGACAGACAGACAGATGGATGATTCTGGAGGGTTTCTGTCAGCACCCACTATGACTCTGTTTCTCCCAGCAGACTGGATGCTCCCCAGTGCCCCCACAGTGACACTCCACATCCTGCCCACCTGCCCGAGCCCAGGAGCAAGTGACACTGTCACCTTGCTCTGTTCTGCCAGCGGCTACTACCCCCGGGGCCTGCAGCTGACCTGGCAGGCGGGTGGGAAGGAGAGAGAGGGCACCCAGGTCAGACTCCTCCAGGGGAAAGATGGAAGATTCAGCTCCTCCAGCAACCTGACCATGTCCCAGGCAGAGTGGGACAAGCTGGGAGAGTACAGCTGCCATGTGACCCACCCTGGGACCGGTAGCACCCAGCTCAGCACTATCAGCAAGTGTGCAGGTGAGTCAGCTCCCCTAATGCTCCCTTGGCCCCTCCCCTTCGCATACCTACTCCCCCTCCACTCCCTGACCCCATCTCCCCTTCCTGCTCCCCCACCCCCTCACCTTCTGCAGCCCCCCTGCTCTCCACCCTGATCCCCCCATCTCTTCCCACTTTGCACCCTCTACTCCATCTGGATCTGGCCTGGTCTACTCCTCCCTGCTCCCCAAACCCCTCACTTCTCCCCCTGGCATCCCTGTTCCCCCGACCCCGCCCTGCTTCTGCTCTGCACCCCTCACCCTACCCCGAGCAGCTCCCTCAACCTCTCCCCCATCCCTTCCCTCCCTGCAGCCTCTCCCCTCCACCACACCCTGTGAAGGACACATCTCCCTTTCTTCTCCACTCCAGCCTGTCAGGGGAGCATCCCCTTGCCCAGCCTGTACCTCCTCAAGCCATCCCTGGAAGACTTGCTCACTCGAGGTGAAGCCCTCCTGACTTGCCTGGCAGTGGGCTATGAGCTGGGCCAAGCAAGACTCACCTGGGAGCTGGACGGTGCCAACTGGACTGACAATGCCACCATGGGAGAAGCCAAAAAACACAGCAACCAGACCCAGAGTCTCCTGAGCCACCTGGCCATCCCCAGGGGAGTCTGGGACTCCAGGAGCAGCATCCTCTGTAGAGTGACCCATCCCTGCTCGCTGTTTCAGGACATGGAGGAGACCATCTGGAAGCCCAGGGGTGAGAGAAGGAGAAGGGGCTCAAACAATAATCAGTGAATTTGCTCTAATGCTTTATAGGGGGTAGGGACAGGGACCCCTCCCACTCCTTACTGAAATACTGCCACCCACAGGAAGGGGTCTGGTACTATAAGGCCCAGAGAGAGAGAGATGCAGTCATATGATGGATGGATGGATGGATGGAGGGAGGGAGGGAGGGAGGGAGGGAGGGAGGGAGGGAGGGATGGGGCATTGCATGGATGGATGGATGTTTATGGGGATAAATAGTTAAAGAAGAGGAAGAATAGATAGGTAGATGACAACCAATAGGAAAGGATAGAGAGAGAAAGTCCAACACCCCCAATCCTGTAGCACAGACTCCCTAGTACAGAGCTGGCAAATAAGCCATCTAATGTCCCCTACTTGGATCTGGATCAGAGATGGGACCCCCAAGAGGGGAAAGACCCCATGTCCCATTCCCCAGCCCCTAAGCCAGCCAATCCCCTGCCTGGGGCTGGGTCAGAGCCACCTAGAGAGGAGAGGCTCATATCCAATTCCCCAACTCCATTGACTGCAGGGTTTCAAGTCCCTCTTGATGAACTCACATTGCACTTCCCCTCCATACAGGTGCCAGCATAGCCAAGGCTCCTTCAGTATCCCTCGTTCTCCCATCGCCAGCACTACCCAGTCCCAATGCTGAGGTGTGGATCACCTGTCAGGTTTCTGGTTTCTTCCCATCCGAATTGCTCATCAAATGGAAAAGGGACAACCATACCATCGAGCCCTCTGGATACATTACTCTACCCCCAGTGGCTGAAGAGAGGAATTCCACCTTCTCTGCCCAAAGCTACCTGAAAATCCCAGTGTCTCAGTGGGAAAATGGGGCTGTATATACCTGCATGGTAGGGCATGAGTCCTTGCCATCTATGCACTACACCAGCAGGACTGTGTTAGGTGAGTCTAGATGCCAGAAAGAATTCCCTAGCAGTGGGAAGAGGTGGTGAGCTCTGTAAGTCTCTGGAACCATTTTTCCTAAGTGAAGGGAGAACCCATTTCTCAGGATTTTTAAAACTAGGACTGGGTGGCCCCCCTGGGGAAATCAACTAGAAGGAACAATTCAGTAATGACTTTTCATCTCAGTCTGATGATACTGTGGAGGGTATTGTGAACTAGTGATATCTCATCATGGTATGGTGATGTCTAGCTTCACACCCCTGCACTGTGGTGTTGCTATGTGACGTAGCTGTGTTGCGACATGGTGGCTTTAAGGCACAGAGTAATTGCACACCAGCATGACCTGCTTTATGCTGCATGGAAACGTGACACACTATCAGGACATACGTTGTCATGACATGTTGTTATTATGTCACACCTAGATCTTACTTTGTCACATCATGATATTTTGTCACGACATTGCTATTTTTTCATTATGTGGCGATACATAGACGTAAGTCGTGATGTCTTGTCATCATGGGATGGTGTCTCATCACGACTTGGTGGTGATTTCTGGTGGTTTATTGTATACTGCACTATAGTGATATGCTGATTTTTCTTTGTTGTATGATGTCTTGTCATGAGATGCTGATATTTTGGCCTGCTAGGATTATACTCTTGTTAATGTTTTGCTGTAACCTGACAGTGTTCTGTCATGACCATGGTTATTCATGATGCCATGACTTGTCGTCTTGATACCGTGTTGTGAAATGTTGACATCTGGCTGTAACAAAATAAAGATGCCCCAGGATGTCCTGATGCTGCATCTCAACATGATGCAGTTGTATCATGGAACAGTGTTTGTACTGCATCTCAGCATGGCATGAATGCACCATGATTCAGCATTTGCACTGCCCCTTGATACAATATGATGGAAAAATTGTGTCACGGTTTATTTATGTGTGTTGGCACAGCAGCTCAACTCCATGCAGTTCTTTCATGACATAGTGTTTGCATCAGACCTTGACATGACCTAGTTGCATAGCCGCATCTGCATTGTAGCATGACATGAGACAGTTCTCTTGCCACCGCCCATGGTTTGCGTTGCATCATAGCATCATACCATTGTGTCATGACTCAGCATTTGTCATTACAACATGACATCGTGCAATTGGGTGTCACTGTGGAGTATTTGCATTGCAACCTAAGTATCACCACATCATTATGATAATCCCCCGGAGCCATAGGGCGGCATGGTCTGCACTTTCAGAGTTTGCATCTGAAGAGCTTGGTGGTTAGATATTTCCACTGAAGCTAAATCCTTCACCATCCTTGCCTTTTCCTTCAACACAGCACCCACATTTCTAGGTGTAATTAGAGCTCACCTTCTCTTCAGCCTCCTACCTTCCCCAAACACCTTCAGCATCCTCCCCCCATCCTTCTGCATGAATTAAATTGCAACAAAAAGCCAACCCTTTGTTTCAGATTTCCTGGAGCCATCTCCCCCAACAGTCACAGTCTTCCACACACCAGACTTAGGTGGGCATGAGACTCTGACCTGCTTTGCCACCGGCTTCTACCCGAAGCACCTAGACATGCAATGGGCTGTCCACAAGCAGCACCTCAGCTGTAGCTCTCCCTCCTCTCCGACGGCCCTGGGCGATGGCAGGTTCCAGCAGAGCTGTCAGCTGGTGCTCAGGGCGGCCGAATGGAGCCTGCGGAAGACCTACACCTGCACTGTGACCCATAACTCCACTCATACGACCCTGGAGAAGGCGCTGCACTCTACTGGTAAGCACTGAGCAGGACTTAGCTCCACAGGCTGAGACAGTCCTCGCTTCCTAGGTGACATTTATGGAAGTTGTGTGTCCAAAATCTCTTCCTCCTTCTTGGGTATCTTTTCTCTGGCCACAGCTTCCTGTCATTGTCCCCTTCTCAACAATGCCCAAACTCATGTTCGTGAAGGCTGCCCCCATTAGTTGTTGGATATTGAAAGTCAATTCTCAATGATCAGCCTTCAGTTCTCAGTTTCAGAGAAGACCACAAGAATGATTAAAGAATTAGTGATGTTTATTCTATTTATCTTGACAAAGAGAAGGTTAATGGGTAGGGCCCTACCAAATTCACAGTCCATTTTGGTAAATGTCATGGTCATCGAATTTTTAAAATCTTAAATGTCATGGTTTCAAATATTTAAATCTTAAATTTAATGCTGTTGTAACAAAGGATGACTATGTATTTACATATAGCAAAATATAAACATGTAAAGCCCTTACGTGAGCATTTCTTAAACTCGGGGTCCCGACCCAAGACGAGTTCGCAGTATTGCTTCTGCCCTGCCTTCAGACCTGGGCAGCTAGAAACCAGCTGTCCAGATGCTGAAGGCAGTGCAGAAGTAAGAGTGGCAATATCTCATCTCCCCTACAATAGCTTTGCAGTCCCTTTTGGGTCAGGATCCTCAGTTTGAGAAACACTATGTACTTTTGTATACTTTTACGCTATGGTATAGTATAGGTAAAAGTACACAAAAGACCAGATTTCACGGGGGAGACCAGATTTCATGGTCTGTGAAGTATTTTTCATGGCCATGAATTCGTAGGGCCCTATTAATGGGTGACTTAATCACAGTTTATAAATAGCTACATATGGAAAAAATTGATAATAGAGTGCTCTAAATTTAGTAGACAAAGGTATAACAAAATCAAAATGGCTGGAAGTTGAAGCTAGACAAATTCAGCCTGGAAATAAGGTACACATTGTGGGTACTTAACCATTGGAAAAAGTTACCATAGGCTATGGATGCTCCATGACTGGCAAGACTGGCAATTTTTAGATCAAAACAGGATGTTTTTCTAAATGATCGACTCTAGTTCATGCAGTAAGTAACTCAGGGCAGCTCTCTGGCCTGTGTTATGCCAGAGGTCAGACTAGATGATCGCAATGGTCCCTTCTGGCCTGAGATCTATGAATCTAGGAATGTGTGACACGGAAGCCCAGTAGAAGCTGAGCAGCTCAGAAAAACATGCCCTAGGCTCTAAACTTTAAGGACCCATAATCCGAAAATCCCCCACTGACTGGGCAGGTAGCATTATGTGTGACCACGTCCTTGATGGTTGGCTTTACAGGCTGCCAGGAACCAGCATTGCAATCCACCTACATACAGCCCCCATCTTTGAAAGAGCTTTTCATGAACAAGTCGGCTTCTGTGATGTGCCAGACCTCCCTGGCCAATGCCAGCATCAACTGGACAATGGACGGTGAGCTGGCGGACCTGGGAGCCGTGAGGGTGGAGCAACTCAACGGCAGCACCTGGCTTCAAAGTTGGCTGAAGGTCAACCTGAGTGAATGGAACTCCACCGAGACCGTTAGATGCCAGATCAAGAGTGACGAGGAGGAGAACGTGCTGGGCATCAGCCCAAAGAATGGTGAGGACTTAGGGGAAAGGTCCTCTGTCCTTCCTCTGACTACTGGGGTCAGAGAACGGCATCCCAGAAGGACCCTGGATTCACTGGAGCTATCCAAAGTCACACAGGAGACTAGCCCAGGGGAACATTCAATTAGCTGGGATGGACTGTAGGGTTAGGGTTAGGGTTAAAGTTAGGGCACTAGCTAGGAATAGATTTTAGGGTTAGGCATAAGTGAGCAGCTGGGGTGAATTTTAGGGTTAATTGTAGAGGATGGAAGATGGGAATGGACTGTCAGGGAGAGCCCTTCACCTGCTGAGGAATGGACTGTAGTTTAGGGTTGGTGATAAGGAACTAGATAGGGATAGACTGTAGGGTTAAGCATTGCAATTCCTAAGTTCCTTTGTGCATCCAGGCCTCAGATACTGCAGTGATGGGTGCCAATATTAGATAGATAGATAGATAGATAGATAGATAGATAGATAGATAGATAGATAGATAGATAGATAGATAGATAGATAGATAGATAGATATGGGGGAGGGGGAGAGAAAAGGAGTGCTATCATCCAATAATGGAAGGTAAATTAGCCTTGAATTGACCACCTTATCTGGTAAGCACTTTCTTAGTGCCTTGGAATCAAAGCCACCTTGAATGACTTTGTTGACCCATGATACTTTATATTCAATTATGCCGTTCTTGTGCTCTCTCTCCCCACCACACTTCTCCAATTCTGCAGGTTCCCTGAAGGCTCCAACCATCTACCTTCTGTTCCCATCCTCAGAGGAAATCTGCAGCAACCAAAACCTCACTCTTCACTGCAATGTCAAAGACTTCTACCCCGGCGAGATCTCCATCTGGTGGCAAGAGAAGACAGCCCAGACTGAGCTCGACATCCCGGCCGATGATGAGCACCACAACTGTGACCATAACAGCCAGCAGTGCTCAGTGATTAGCAAGCTTGAGGTGTCCAGGAGCAAATGGATTCTGGGGACTTCCTACAGCTGTCTAGTCGCCCACCTCTCCTCTGAAGGGATTATAGCAAGACGTGCCAATGTCCATACTGGTAAAACACATCTTAGCTGCTTCATTAGTGCCCCAAAATCCACTCTGCACCTCAACCTAAAGATTCCTCTGTTGGCTGTCCCCAACTCCTTCCAATTTGGCCTCTGCTTATTCCCTATGTGTGTTTCCTTTGACTCAGCCCAAATGAAGATATCATTCGCCTGCCTTCCTTGTGTACATTTCACAAGCCTATTAAAGCAATAACCCAACTGCACCAATGGGAAATTTTGCTCTTATTTGTGGTCTCCTACCTCTTCTCCTGCAAGTATCTGGATAATATGATGCAAAAGGATGGAGAGGGATTTATTATTATATTATTTAGTAGTAGTAGTAGTAGTAGTAGTAGTAGTAGTATTGAAATGTCTAGAGGTGCCTGTCACAAACTGAGGGCATGTTGTGTCAGTTACACTATACACACCTATAATCAACAGCCTAGTCTGGAGTAAACCCAGGTAAACTGAGTTTACTCTCTTCTCACTTGGGGAATATGGAGTTCAGGTTAGGTTAGCTTACTCATTTCGGTTTTTACCCCTACACCACTGCCTATAATGGAAATATAGTCTATGCTTACTATAAATCTATGCCTACTCTCTTAGGACCAGATTTTCAAAGGTATTTCAGTGCCTAACTCCCACTGATTTCAAAGATCTTTGAGGACCTGGGGCCTAGGTGCCTAGGCAGCTAACTCCAACTGAAATCAATCTATTTCTTTAAGCACCTAATTATATTTAAGACCTTGGCCCTTATTATTTAGCAGATTTTTAAAGGTGCCTTAGATTTATGGATACCCAATTGCCATTCATTATGAGGATTGGACATCCAAGTACCTTAGAATCCCACATTAATGGGATAACTAAGGGAAGAAGGATTTGTTTGTGGTAAAGTCATTGGGCCAGGACTCCTGGGTTCTTTTCCTCTCTCTGCCACAGTGTTGCCTTTGGGATATTGGGCAAGTTATTTATGGACTGGGTTTCAGAAGTTTGCAGCTCCATTCAAAGCCATTAGAAGCTGCAGGGGCTTCGGCATGTCTGAAAAACAAGCCCCGACTCTCCATGTGTCTTGAATTCCTAGTCTGCAAAATGGGTGTAATTTACACAAGTTGTGAGGCACTCACACACAAGAGTGATGCAGGAAGTCAGGTTAGATTATCATAAGGGGCCCTTCTGGTCATAGAATCTATGGAAATAAATAGATAGCTAAATAGATAGATAGATAGATAGATATACTCATTTAGGCTCTAGATAGGTAGTAGTTATTATATCAGACCAGGCAACTGGTCCATCTAACCTGATATCCCACCATTCACCCGTGAAGTCTTGTATACTGCCTTGATGGGAGATTTATAAGTAGAGGAGAGTAAGGTTGGGGGAGGGTGGAATAATGAACAGAGGTCAGGGAACATTTGCTAGAACCAACTGGGGAAATCTCTGAGGCTGTGGAATCATCTTCCCAGGGGGATACACCCTATTCCCAGAGGTGTCTGGGGTCTGCAGAGTCACCTCTCCATGGGGAAGGGGAGAGACCCTCATCTTGTGCGACTCTTAACACTGGATCCCCGATGGAAGCATTAGCGTAGCTGTCCTGCCTTGGAGAGGTGGCACTGAATGAGTCCCTCCCCATCCCCCAATGACCCTGGCACCTCCTGTCTTTCGGCAGAGGCCTGGCACTGCTCCATCCTGGGCATCAACTCGTGCAGCATCCGAGATGACAGCATGGACGACTACAGCGAGCTGGACGATGCCCAATGCGTGTGGACCACGGTCTCCACCTTCATCGCCCTCTTCCTTGTCACACTCTTCTACAGCGGATTCGTCACCTTCATCAAGGTGAAAAGAGGGCTTGGGCATGAACCAGGAGAGGATGAGTGAACCTGGGCTGGCTGAGAAAGAGCTACCAGTCCATCCACCCACCTACAATGTCTGTCTCTCTGTCTATCCCCACACACCCCCTCTATCTATCTATCTATCTATCTATCTATCTATCTATCTATCTATCTATCCCCATCCACCCCCTCTATCTATCTATCTATCTATCTATCTATCTATCTATCTATCCCCATACACCCCCTCTATCTATCTATCTATCTATCTATCTATCTATCTATCTATCTATCTATCCCCATACACCCCATCTATCTATCTATTTATCTATCTATCTATATCACCCTCTCTCTGTTTTCGCAGGTGAAATAGGTACCACTCTCTCCACGACGTGATGAAGAAGAATGGGAGGGGTCCAATCTGTCCCGCTACTTGCAGTTCTTTTGCCCACTTCCATTTCCCTGTATATCCATGGTGGCTGGCCTGACCTACGAGGAGTTCATCTAGCCATGGTGATCTCCCATTACGTCCAGAGACATATGAAGAAAGAACATCAAAGAAAGGCCTTCACTGTTCCCGCCCATTTTATGAAGGCCAAGAACTATCCATACTCCAAGCTAAGGGAGAGAAATGGGGTAAAGACGTCTCCCGAAAAGATTCTGTTGATAGTTCTCTGTTCCTTCCCTCAACCTCACCACATTCGCTCCCTAACCCCTCAACAAATTACCTGAGCTCCCCTCTGTGCTGCTAAATCTTAGTCTCTACTACCCCTCCTGAAAGTCTTAGGGGGTCACGGTTGGGGACACAATACACCCCCCATCTTTCACAGGGCTTCTAAGGTGGGAAACAAACCCCACTCCATTCAAGGTTGCCAAGGGCCCTGGTACCTCCTAGGGTAATACACACATACCCACAGTCCTATGACAGAGATGGAGCCAGTTGCAACAATCTGTGTCCAGAAAAAGCCAGCCCACAGCCACTCCATGCTATCCAACCTCACAAGAATTCATCCTCATTCTGTTTCCCCACCCAAGCCCCCGAGAGCCAAACCTAATGCTGCAGATCCCCCACTGCACCCCACAAGAACCCAGTCTAATGCTATTCCCCCCAGGAGGTCCCCACTCAACCCAACAAGATCCTAACCCAATGGTATTGACCCCTCAAGTTCCCCACCCAACTTCACAAGAACCCAACTCTATGCTGTTTCTTCTAACAAAGCCCCAACTCTTCAAGACTCCAAACAAATGCTCTTTCTCAATAAATTCTCCCACCCAATGCTGGAAGACTCCAATCCAAATGCATTCCCTACCCATCCGCAGAAGGTTCATGGCTACTTCCCCAACAAAATCACAACCCAACCTGGCAAGAACCTAATACATACATCTTCCAATACATACGTAGCTAAACTCCATTCTTCACTTTCCAGTCTGAGGCCAACTCCAAACCCAGCTCTCTCATGACTAAATTGTAAGCTGTTTCCCCCATGCCAGTTACCCTCACAATCTTTACTGCCCTCCATCCCATGCTACTGTAATTGCCATGTATTCTGAGGTCCTGGGGCTTCTTGTACAAATAACATGTTATAACATTGTATTGATTTCCACGCACCTGCATTATTTTCTGTTGCATTGCATCAGCCTGCGTTGTTTTGCTTTGCATTGGCTTGCCTGAATTTGCATTGCATTGCCTGGGACTGCACGGTGCTGCAGTGTAGCATGGCGTCATGCCTTATTGCATCATACTGCATTGCTTTTACATGGTGTTCTTGCATGCTATCCTGTTGCATTGCTTGGTGGTGCAACAATTTTCACTGTGTTGTGCTGTCAAGTGCTATAGAAACATAGAAATGTAAGCTTGGAAGAGACCTCGAGAGGTCATCAAGTCCAGCCCCCTGGGCTGAGGCAGGACCAAGTAAATCTAGACTGTTGCTGACAGGTGTTTGTCCAACCTGTTTTTAAAAACCTCCAATGACAGGGATACCACTACCTCCCTTGGAAGCCTATTTCAGAATACAACTACCGTGGTAGCTAGGAAGTTTTTTCCTAACATCTAACCTAAATCTCAGTTGCTGAAGATTTATTTGTCTTACATTTATTATTATTAATCGTGTTTATTATGGTATTCTGTAGAACCACAAACACAGAGTAGCAGCCGTTCCCTGCCTGAAACAGTTTATAGTCTAAATAGACAGACGCAAGGTGAGGGAAGGGCTGGGGCGGCTCTATGGTTTTTGCTGCCCCAAGCACAGTAGTCAGGCAGCCTTCGGCAGCATGCCTGCAGGAGGTCCACCAGTCCCGCGCCTTCGGCGTCCCCACCACCGAATTGTCACCGAAACCGCGGGACCGGCGGACCTCACGCAGCCATGCCACTGAGGGCAGCCTGACTGCCGCCCTCAAAGCGACTGGCAGGCCGTCCCCCGCAGCTTGCCACCCCAGGCACGCGCTTGGGGCACTGGTGCCTGGAGCCACCCCTGGGGAAGGGGTAGAACACACGAGCATAGTGAACCGTATGATGGTGGCAAATGGCGCCTTAGTGCCACAATTTTTTTAAGGTGGGTTTAATTAGGAGGGGATCAGCTAAATGAAAGACAAGTGAAGGGACGTTGAAAGGAAGGGAGGTGAGGGGGACAGTGCAGGGGAGAAGAGAGGCAGGTGTGATGTGGAGTCAAGGTGAAGAGTGGGTGGGGGAGGAAAGGAGAGGGTTGGAGCAAACAGCCAATCAGCACAAAGCAGAGAAAGTCCAGTTTGAACTCTAGAAAGTTCTGCGACTGTGTGAAGGTCCCTGCTTTGTATTGCATTTGTTCACACTGCGGCAAGCCATTGCATGGCATTGTGTTGCACTGACTCGCCTCGTGAGTGGAGCTGTGTGAATAACTGATTTGGGGGGTCACTGGCCATGCTGAATTCTTTTAAAAAATCATTTGGGGTGGACCTGAAACCAACATTTTTCAGAATTTCTGGCAAATCAAAAATTGAGAAATATCATTTCAGGTGAAACAAAATAATTTGTTCAGCTTGAAATAAAACATTTTGTTCCAATTTCAGGGGGGCATTTTTTAAAATGTTTTTGACATTTTAAAAATAAAATTGAAGGAAATTCTGAAACTCAGTCATCTCAATACAAAAAAGTGAAACATTTAATTTCAAAAATATCAAAATGAAAAATTCAACATTTGGGGTTTTTTTTAAGGTTTTTGTTTTGGTTTAAACAATTTGCTAGAAATGACATGAATTTGCTACGTTTCAGTCAGCCCAAATCTGCATTTTTCAATGAAAGAAGTTTCATCTGAAAAAAATTCACCCAGCACTAGTGATAACGAGCCATTGCACGGCACTGCATTGTGGTTTGCCATTTCACTGGGTCGTGGGGCAGTGCACTGCGTTGTTTATGATAAGTACTGTATGATGGAGCTGTTCCCAACGGCAGGGGATTGAACTTGATGACCTGAGAAGTCTCTTCTAGGCCTACGTTCCTATGCCTTGTATTGTTTTACCAGTGGTTTGCTGCTGCCCTACGTTCTGCTGTATTTCACTGTTTCACTATATCAAAGTACCTTGTATCACATTATGTCACACTAGATTCCATTGGATCACACTGCATCTTGGTTTTATTCCAGTCTGTCACATGGTATTGCATTAATCTGCACTGTAACATGTTCTGTGCCAACTCACCACCTATTGTTTTGAGTTGTGCTGTCTAGCTTGAACATCCATCATGCTTTGGCTTCTAAATAAAGGGTTTTTTCCCATAAAATCCAATTGTTTTTGTTTTTCTGGCAATTTTTCTTCAGGCTAGTGTCTCTGAGAGATGGTGACAGAGACATCAACAAAGGTTCTGATTTTTATCTAAAAAATGATGAAGAAAAGTCACCTAGTTGAGAGGAGGGTTGGTCATCTGGTTAAGATCTAGGTTCAGTTCTGCAGACTCTGTGTATGAAACGCTAGAAGATCTAAGTTTAGTTCTGCAGACTCTATGTATGACTTTTAGGCAAGTCACTGATCCTCTCTGGGCAAAATTTTCAAAAGCACCTAAGTCCCCTTTTCAAAAGGAACTTCACTATTTAGAACCTAAATCCCCCTGATTTTGACTTCACAGAGCGTTAAGTGATTAACCTGCTTAGGCTCTTTTGAAAATGACCAAGGTGACCTAGAGGACAGGAGCAACATCAGTGGATGGAATTTAATAGTAAACAATGCAAAGTCATTCACTAAGGGGTTAATAACAACAATTGCTGCTATAAACTGAGGGCTCTTCAGTTGGAAATGACAGAGGAGGAGAAAGACCTGAGTGGTTTAGTTGATCACTGGATGACTATGAGCCGCCAATATGACATGGTCATAAGAAAGGCAAATGTGTTTGTAGGATGTTTCGGGTGAGGTATTTCCAGTAGAGATAAGGAAGCCATTGTAAGAGGCGCTATGAAGACCTCATCTGGAATACCATGTGCAACTATGGTCATTCATGTTCAAGAAAGATCATAGAAATGTCAGGCTGGAAGGGACCTCAACAGATCACAAGTCCAGCCCCCTGGGCTGAGGCAGGACCAAGTAACCCTAGACCAACCCTAACAGGTGTTTGTCCAACCCATTCTAAAGAACATCCAATGATGGGGTGTAGTGAGGTGGCCTGGCTCCCAGCCGCCCCAGAGAGGGACAAGTCCCTCCAGATGCCAAAGTGGGCGGAGCCACTGGAGCCTGCGCCCGCCCCCCAAAGGTCAAAGCGCAGGACAGGAAGTATAAAAGCCCCACCCCAGGGCTCAGAAGCTGCTTGGCCGCCGGAGAAGCCAGACGCTGGGGGCCTAGCTCCCGCTGGGGAGACTCCTGCAGCCTGTGACCGACCCGAGGACTGGCCATACCAGTCAAGGCCAGATGACGACCAGACCCCGGAGAAGCGATTAAGCCTACCGGAGGGAAGCGACCCAGAGGAGCTGCCAAGCCTACCGCTCGCCGAGTACCCGGAGGAGCCCATGGTGCTTGATTCCGTGGAGGACACCGACCAGACGCAGGTACTGCTAGAGGGGAAGGTAGGAAGTAGCCCGGGGGCGGCCGACCCTAGTCTGGCTGCGGCACCCCCAGAGCCATTGTCAGTGTGTTGCGGCCAGGATCTCCACTGACACACCAGCAGGCCGCCTGCCGCTGCTAGGGCCCCGGGCTGGGACACAGTGGCGTGGGAGGGCCTGCGTCCCCCCTGCCACCCCACTCACGGTGGCCGTCTCCCGCTTGCCCCAGATGCCAGAACCGGGAGCCTGGGTTTTGTTCCTGTTTGTTTGCTGCCCCGCCCTGACCCAGGGCCTGGGCCGATTATTGAACTATTTGCTCAGCCCCTGCCTGAGGGCCTGAGCCCTTGACTGTTTCCTGCCTCACCAGGCTAATTCCCCAACTCACCGGACCTAAGTAGTGAGGCGGCCTGGTTCCCAGCCGCCCCAGAGAGGGGCGACCCCCAACCGAACCCCTCTACACGGGGATTCTACAACCTTCCTTGGGAGCCCAATCCAAAACTTAACTACCTTTATAGTTAGAAAGGATAGCTCGGTGATTTGAGCATTAGCCTGCTAAACCCACAGTTGTGAGTTCAATCCTTAAGGGGGCCACCCAGGGATCTGGGGCAAAATCAGTACTTGGTCCTGCTAGTGAAGGCAGGAGGCTGGACTCAATGACCTTTCAAGGTCCCTTCCAGTTCTAGGAGATGGGATATCTCCATTTATTATTACGCTGTGATGAATTCAGGTTGGAACAGATGCATAGAAGGGCTGCGAGCATGATTAGGAGAATGGAAGGCCTATTTTAAGAGAGGAGACTGGAAGAGCTTGGCTTGTTTAGCCTAGCAAAACACAGGCTGAATGGGGGTTTGACTGGTCTGTATATGTATACCAGGTAAGCAAACACCCAGGAGGGAAAAGAGCTCTTGAAGTCAAAGCACAAGAACAAATGGTAAATTTCCCATGAGAAAATTGAGGAAATTAGAAGCTTGGGAACCATCTAAAAATGGAGGTTCAGGAACCACCTCCCACCAGAAGTAGTGGGGGGAGGGGGGAAACACCGTAACTAGTTTTAAGATGGAGCTTGATACATTTATGAATGGGATTATATGATGGGGTTGCCTGTGATTTCAGGTGACTAAACTTGATGACCATAGACGTCTCTTCCAATCCTATGTTCCACTGTAAAATCCCACTCGGCACCTATCTGCATCTTTAGGCAACCCAATACTTTTCCAAATCTGGCCCTTAGGCATTTTTGAAAATGTTACCATCAGTCCCTTCTGAAAATCATCAGCTAATCTTAAAAACACTAAGGCCAATTTTAAAAAATGGCTTCTTAATGTTAGGCAGCAAAAATCGTAATTTTCAAAGCCCAATTCCCATCGATGTTCCATTGCCATTGAAAATCTTCCCCTCTAAAGCCAAATGGATTGACTTTTGGGAGTAAGGAGAAAGTAGGATCTGGGTTTACGCAGAACTTCTGAAAATCTAGCCACTTCTTTAAAGGCTTTAATATGCATTAAGATCCATCTTTAGATCCTCTAGGTGGAAAAAGTTGACCCTGCTCCTTAAATTTATATGACACTCCCTGTCTTTATTTCCTTTGTATTTCTCTCGACCTGGTCTTAGGTTTGTCTGCTGGGAAATCTCAGAAACTAGTGTTTGTAACTCCCCCATCTAGTGCAGTCATCCAGCTGAAGGTTGTTCTTTAGTATATCACCCAAGAGCTAACCTCAGTAGACTCCAAAAATCTCCCTTAAGTCCTCTCTGTTCCATCTCCACCCAGGGCAGGACTGACCGCAAGGCTTTCTCCACCTGAGTCTAGTTTAAAATGAAAATTGGGGTTTCCAACAGGTGACCAAGTGAGATAGGTGCAAAACGTATATTGTCAGTCAAAAGGATTTGGGCACATCACGCTCTTAAACACCTTTAAAAATCCCACCCCAAGTGCTTAGCTAGGAATTCATTAGCCAAGGTGATATCATAGAGTGGAGCATGGTTTGTCCATTTCTTGAAAATGGGCTAGGCTTGGGAGTGGGGTCTGGTGGTTAGAGCAGAGGGGGCTGGAAGCCAGGACTCCTGGGTTCTATCCTTGGCTCTAGGAGAAGATGGGGGTCTAGTCAGTTAGAGCAGAGGGGGCTGGAAGCCAGGACTCCTGAGTTCTATTCCCAGCTCAAGGAGGGGAGTAGCATCTAGTGGCTTAGAGTGAGGATACTGGGTGTCAGGACTCCTGGGTTCTGTTCCTTTCTTTACTACTGAATCATTGTTGGGGAACCCAGTGCCTCAGTTTCCCCAATGGTTATAATAATGGTTACCTACCCCACAGTGAGGGTTTGGGGGGGGTCTGTGAAAATTAACAACACTTGGATGACAGCTGCTAGTGCAGAGCCAAGGGTTTGAATAATTTACAGCATGTTGTTCGCTTTGTTTTTCACCACCAAGCCCACAATGGCTGTATTTTTTAACTTAGTCATCTATGGCCTTTCCATTTTGAGCCTCACAAATCAAATCTGCCCCTAGCCATGCCAGTCTTCTACCCCAGAACGTCTCAAAGGGGAAACATCTGCCGCCAGCTGTTTTGATAAACAGGACACAGATGTTCTCAGGCAGGCTAAATTTGGGGACGGTTCTTGGCCTAACCACAAAGGCATTCAGCGCGTGATACGAGGGGAACCGGGGAGTAAATTTAACCTTCCCTGAAATTAACCTATTTGCTCACGCTCTGAGAATGACTCAGGGGCTCATGGCAGATGAACAACTGAACATCAGCTCGCAGAATGCTGTTGTAGCTAAGAGGGCGAATGCAGTCCCGGGACTTGGCATGTCTAGGCAGGGGAATATCAAGAAATAAACTGGACATTTAATGGACTCTATGGGCTAGTTCAATGAGATTTCCATGGGAATTCCCTTTGAGATACACAGGACTAGAAGGGACCTCTGGGGCCATAAACTTATTAAGCAAGTTCTTAAAAATTTTGCCCCCCTCTCCTCCTAGGGGGAGATGGTTCCTGAACCCCCTCCTCTGATGGTTAGAAACCTTCTTCTCCTTTTCAGACTCAGTTTATTCCTGGCCATTTCTAAAAAATAAATAAATTAATGCAGACATCCTATCTCCTAGAGCTGGAAGGGATCTTGATAAGTCATTGAGTCTAACCCCCTGCCTTCACTAGCAGGACCAAGTACTGATTTTGCCTCAGACCCCTAAGTGGCCCCCCCAAGGATTGAACTCTCAATGCTAGGTTTAGCAGGCCAATGCTCAAACCACTGAGTTATCCCTCCCCCATCATACCCACTGGTTCTTGTCCTTTAGGATCAGTAGCTTTTCCCCACCCTGGTGCTTATATATAACAAGGAGAAATGATGGCTCAGTTGAACGATGCTGACAATGACGTCAACACAGCTCAGATTTCTCCCTAAATTCTATTTTCAGAGTATTCAGAGTCTAACATTCGCATTGACGGGTAATTAGCACCTCTGGAGATCAGGTCACTTCCACACAGGGGAACAAGGAGTGTGACTTTAGGCACCAGAGTTCGCAAATGTCCATCTCTATAAACTGGACAA
Source organism: Trachemys scripta elegans (assembly GCF_013100865.1). Lineage (NCBI taxonomy): Eukaryota > Metazoa > Chordata > Testudines > Emydidae > Trachemys > Trachemys scripta. The sequence goes on from NC_048309.1 coordinate 41,806,477, forward strand.
ACTTTCCCCGCCCCACAGTGCCCCTAGAGAGGGTGAGTTGCAGAACTGGCTGAGAACAGCTCAGTGAAAATCCTGAGGTCACGGGACAAAGATAAAAGAATCCGCCACCCCACCAGCAGTCAGAGCACATGGGGACTTTAAAGAGACTGAATTAGCCAGGCTGTGATCCAATTGGGGCGGTACCCAAGTTCTCGGGGGCAAGTGCCCAAGGATTTATGACAATTAGTCAGGTCTCCCAACTTTCAACTTATTCAAAATATGTTGGCTTCTACAGTACAGTGACACCTAACAGAGAGGGAGATTAGCTAGCTAGATGTGGGGAGGAATGGATGGATGGATGGTTAACAGGGGACTGGGACATACAGTGAGTAGCGTTCTCATAGGTTAAATCCCACAAAACCATCCTCAAATGCAGCAACCAATTTTTAATCCATTTTATTTTGGATCAAACACACAATTCCCATGTAAGTTGCACATTAAACAATGGAGCAAATGAGAGACTCTTCTCCCTTGACAGAGTCCACGTTGACCAGCCCTCAGGACACTACAGACCTGAAAACACACACACACACACACACGCACAAGGAAATCCAGTCCCTGCCATGGGATGGGGGTGGAGGATTGAGGGGCACGGGGCAGAGTTCAAGCTCCAGCGTGGGCTGCCCCACAGGGACGTCTGGGGAAGGACTCTGCCCTCCCTGCTCTGGGCTCTGCTGAGCTCAGACCCTTCAGTGGCCGTTGTCACGCCCTCTCAGCTGCCGTGGAACACGGTCCCTCCAGGTGTCCGGAGAGAGGGCAGGAGCCCGGGAGGGCTGAAGATGGNGAGAGGATGGGAGCCTGCTAGTGCTGTGAGCCAGTGGACTCGCTGTGGTGAGTGGGTGGATGGAGAGCGACACCAGAGAGAGATGGGAGTGAATGGGGACAGGTAGACAGTGTTGGGTGTGGAGAGAGAGAGACCATGCGCCGAAGGGTGGAGGGATGAAAAGAGACACCACGCCAAGAGAAGCGATGGGTGCTGCAATGCAGAGAAAGGGGCAGAGGGCTCAGTAGGGAGCCTTGTGCTGCAGATAGCAGGGTGGGGGGTTCAGGAGGGGTCTGTACAACAACTAATCCCTGTCACCCTTCTCCCAGAGCCCATCCCCACTGAACCCCACGCCCCCGAGGTGCACGTCCTCCACTCCTCCTGCACCACCAAGCCAGGTGCCATCCAGCTGCTGTGCTTCATCTCCGGCTTCTACCCCGAGCCTTTGACGGTGGAATGGCTGGTGGACGGCGAGCCCGGGCTACTTCCTAGTGACACCGCCCCTGCCAAGAAGGACGCCGACGGCCGCACCTTCAGCACCCGCAGCAATGCCAGTGTCTCCCAGGACGTGTGGCTGGAGGGCAAGACGTACACCTGCCAGGTGTCCCACCCGGGCAGTGCCACCACAAATCAGGACCATGCCCGCAAGTGCAGAGGTGACGCTGAGTGGGCCCAGGCTTCCTAGGAAGGGGAGGGGGACACCAGGCTGGGCTTGAGTGGGGAGAGGAATGTGGGGGGAGACTGGGATGGGTTTGGACAGGGGAGACCAGGCCTAGCGACTGACCTGCGCTCTCCTGTCCCCAGAAGAAACAACATCTCCCAGCAACATTCAGGTCTTCCTGGTGCCCCCATCTCCTGCCGCCCTGTACGTGGACCAGAGCCCCATGCTCACCTGCCTGGTGGTCAACCTGCCTAGCGACTCCGGCCTCCAGGTGGTCTGGTCCCGGGAGAAGCCAGGGTCCATTGTCCCTGATCCCGTGAACCTCACTGATAATTTCAATGGCACCTTCACCGCCTCCAGCTCCATGCCCATCTTCACCCGCGACTGGGAAGCCGGAGAGACCTTCACCTGCAAAGTGGAGCACTCGGAGCTGCCCTCACCCCTCATCAAATCCATCTCCAAGAAGCCAGGTAAGAGGAGAGCAGGGTCCCTAAGGGGAGAGACTCCCCTATCCCAATCCCCAGCAGGGAGGGGTGCTCCTTAAGGGGAAGCCCCAAAACCCAGCAACCTGGATCCCGGCCCTGGGTCCCTTTGCGGCCCATGTGAGATGGAGACCATCCTATACCCCATCCTGCACTCCAGGACTACCAGCTCGCAGTCCCCAGCCCCTCCATCCTGGAGGAGAGAGGGGATGTTCCTACCCGCATGCACACCCACACACCCACACACACGCCCCATCCTTCTCCCCGCGTGGCCCCAGCTGTGTGATGTGCATGGCTCATCTGTGTCCTCCGTCCCCACCCACCCAAGGCAGGCGCTCTGGCCCAGGCATCTACCTCCTGCGCCCCCACAACGAGGAGCTGAGCAGCTCTGAAGACTCGGTCAGCCTCACCTGCCTGGTGCGGGGCTTCTTCCCCGAGAACATCTCCGTGCAGTGGATGAAGAACCACAAACCCGACGAGAGCTTGGAATACATCACCACCCAGCCCATCAAGGACGGAACCGGCGACTCGAACTTCTTCCTCTACAGCAAGCTGAAAGTCAGCAAGGCCAGCTGGAACAGAGGGGACATCTACACCTGCATGGTCATCCACGAAGCCCTGCAGATGAAGTTCACCCAACGCAGTGTCAGCAAAGACTCCGGTAAATGAAGACGGCTCCTCCCAGCCCCGCTGCTAGCATTGTCCAGTACAGCTTCCTGTAAATAATCTCTGTGCCCCCAATGACAACAAGGGAATAAATGGAACTAGTCTGAGCTCACCCCCGGTCTCCTTGTTGTGGTGCGACTGGGTGAAATCTGTAGGTCGCCCAAGGTGGACGAGATCCCAGGTTGCAGGCTGGGAGAAACCAAGATGCTATAAGGCTGGGGGTGCCAATTCCCAGATCCTGAATGGGTGGATACATATATACCATGGATGGATGGGGAGATACATGGATAGATGCCATGGAAGGAACAATAGGTAGATACATGGGTAGTGGCCATAGAAGGAAGGTTGGGTAGATACATGTGCAGATGCCATGGGAGGAAGGATGGGTAGATACATGGGTACATGCACACCACAAAAGCAGTGATGGAGAGGGGGGTAAATGGACAGTTACACACATAAATATGTCCAAGGCCAGCTCAGTTGGAAGGCCAGGTATTCAGAGAGATGGTTAGATGGATACATACATACTTCAGAGGGAAGGATTCATAGACCAACAGATATTACAGAGAGAGGGAGAGAGAGAGAGAGAGAGAGAGAGATTATTATTTGGATTAAAGTAGCACCTCCACCCCCAACTCAGATAGGGCCCTGTTGGGCTGGGTATGGCACAGACACCGTGAGAGACAGTCCCTGTGTCAAAGGGCTCACACCTAAATAGAGAAAGAGGGAGAAGAAACAGACAGCAAGAGGGAAAGGGACCTGCCCAAGGTCACGTCCGTTACCGAGCTAGAAACAGAACCCAGGTGTTCTGAGAGTCCCACCCAGTCCCACTAGACTGTGCTGCACTGAGGGAAGGATGGCTGGATGGTTCGCAGGTGCGGTGCCAATGGATAAGTGGATGGAGGTGGATGGATAAATCTATGGTGAAGGTTGGAGGGGTACCCATTCTGAAGGATGAAGGGTTGGATAAATGGATGGCCATAGATGGACTGCGATAGATGGATGGCTAGAGATGGGGATGGGTTGGGACAGATGGATGTATGAATCAATGGATGGGTGGGTGCATATGGTAATGGATCAGTACCGATGGCGATGGATGGTGATAGGAAATGAGAATGGATGGGGATGGATGGATGGATGAACGGGCTGGTACTGATGGTGAATGATAGATAGATGAGGATGAATGGATGGGTGAATATGGCAATGGATGGATGGACGACTGTGTGTTAATGGAGACATATGGTGATGGATGTTTGGGTATGGATAATATATAAAGGGATGATAGATAAGTGGATGGGGTTGCATGTGTGGATGGATGGATGGATGGATGGATGGATGGATGGATGGATGGATGGATGGATGGGGAGATAGGAGAATGGATGGGTATAGATCTATATGGATGGACGGAAGATATGGAGGATAGTTAGAGATAAGAATGGATGGACCGTGGGATGGCTGGGTGGGTAGGTGGATCGATGGATGGTCAAGCCATCCCTGGCATCTCACTGAGGTGAGATCCTCTCTAAGCTATAACCCATGCATACCCGGGGGGCACCGTATCAGTATCAGCATTTACCCTACAATCCCTTCTACCTCAGAGAGGAGTAGATGCCCCATGGGGATTTTCCAGACAGAGTCAGTGGGGAGAAGGCAATTCAAATACCCTGACCCCCACACAAACTTTCTCTGCTGGCTAGAAGGCTAAGGGGTCTCCTTCCACCCCTTACCTGCAGTGGTGGCTGGGGAGGGGGGAGATAGGACAACATACAGCAAACACCCCACAGCAGGGATCAGCTCCTGGAACTCAGTCCCCACAAAGTAGCAACAGTAGTAGGGCTGTAATCTGGAGCAGACACTAAGCAGGGACTCACCTAAAGTCTCACTAGCTCTGGTGACATAGGGGGCCCAGGCAGTGGGGTGGGACAGATGATGCAGATGCCCCATCTCCTACCCAGCCCCTCACTCACACACCTCCCCCCCCCCCCGCATGTGTGTATTAGCCCCAAAGCTGGATGGGCGAGTGCAGGAATCAAACCCACCAGTACCAAGCACAGAGCTCACACCTGGCATTAAAGAGTGGGTAGCCTGCAGCGGCAGTGTTAGGGCTGTTATCCTGGGCAGCGCAGGGGCACACAGAGTAAGAGAGTGCAGGGGGGTGGCTGAAAGAGAGCTCAGTCCAGTGCAGATGGACACACCTGTAACATGGCATGACCCAGGGACCCTCCCACCTGGGCTGTTGTGTTTGTACACACAGAGAGACACACAACACAGACAGACAAACATGCACCCACACAGAGTCATGCACCGGTTCTCCAGACATCCCTAGGGCAGGGGGCTCAGTAGGGGGCAGCATGCTCAGGGAGCAGCATCTTTCATGTCAGAGAGACCTTAGATCCCATCCTTAAAATACTTGTGGCTCTGTTCATAAAAGTGACAGTGTTCAAACTTCCCACATCCCTCAGCCGAGGCAACTACCGGCTGCACCTGGGCAAGAGAGCCCGGTATAAACAGGCCCAGAGGTGGCTGCATTCCATCTGAAATGACTCCTGGGTGTTTCATTACATTGGGAGCAGGGTCATAGAGGCACACGTGTGAAATCCATCCATCCTGGTCTTTAGGGAGCTCGCCCACCATGGCAGCATCTCGGCACCTCGCACACCTCAGAGCGATCCTGAGCCACCTTTCACAGGCAGAGAAACTAAGGCACAAAGAAATTCAACAGGCGGCCAAGCTTCAGTGCCAGGGTGTAGGGCCACGGTCACATGGGATGAGTGAGATGAGACCTGGGAGGCTCTGCATCCTTCATTTAGTCACAGCAGGCAGCGTGGGTGGATGGATGGAGGGGTGCGACTAGGGATGGATGGATGGATGGATGGATGGATGGATGTGTCTAGAGATGGACGATGGAGACATGGATGGAAGCAGGGCTGGCTCCGGGCACCAGCCCACCAAGCATGTGCTTGGGGCGGCACCTGGAGGGGGGCGGCGCGGTGCAGCGCTCCGGCCCGAGAGCGGGGCCGCGTCTGGGCTCGCCGCCCTCCCCGCAGCATTCCGGCCACCGGGTAGAGTGGAGCCGCAACGGGCTCGTCACCCTCCTCCCGGCGCTCTGGCCGCCGGGGAGAGCGGAGCCCCGGCCGGGCTCTCCACCCTCCTTCCGGCGCTCCGGCCGCCAGCGGAGTCGCGGTGGGCTCGCCACCCTCCCCCCGGCGCTCCAGCCAGTTGGGGAGAGCGGGCCTGCGGCCGGCCTCGGCGCCCTCCCCTGCCACGCTCCCCGTGAGGGAGGGGGGGCGGCGGGAGGCTTTTTTGCCTGGGGCGGCAAAAAAGCCAGAGCTGGCCCTGAATGGATGGATGGTTTGTGGGGATGGATGGATGGATAGATGGAGGGGTGTGTCTAGGGATGGACTGATGGATGGATGGGGGCGTTGTGGTCATGGATAGATTGCTGGATGTTGGGGTGTGTCTAGGAAAAGTTGTTACTTGTTCCAATAATATAAGAACTAGGGGCCACCAAATGAAATTAATGGGCAGCAGGTTTAAAACAAATAAAAGGAAGTTCTTCTTCACACAACGCATAGTCAACTGTTGAACTCCTTGCCTGAGGAGGTTGTGAAGGCTAGGACTATAACAGGGTTTAAAAGAGAACTAGATAAATTCATGGAAGTTAAGTCCATTAATGCCTATTAGCCAGGATGGGTAAGGAATGGTGTCCCTAGCCTCTGTTTGTCAGAGGGCAGAGACGGATGGCAGGAGAGAGATCACTTGATCATTACCGGTTAAGTTCACTCCCTCTGGGACACCTGGCATTGGTCACTCTCGGTAGACAGGATACTGGGCTGAATGGACCTCTGATCTGACCCAGTATGACCATTCTTATGTTCTTATGTTCTTAGGGATGATGGTTTGTGGTCAGGGATGGATGGATGGATGGATGGATGGAGGTGTCTAGAGATAGATGGTGGAGGCATGGACAGATGGATGGTTTGTGGGGATGGATGGATGGAGGGGTGTGTCTAGGGATGATGATTTGTGGTCAGGGATGGATGGAGGGGTGAGTGGGGATGGATGGATGCATCTAGAGATGGATGAATGGAAGGAGGGGTGTGTCTAGGGATGGAATGATGGATAGTTTGGGGTCAGGGATGGATGGATGTATCCAGAGATAGATGACTGGAGGGATGGAAGGATGGGTAGAGAAGGGAATAGGCAGGTTGGTGTTGGACGCACAGTCCAAACTCTCTCTGTCACAGTGGCTGAGTCAGAGTTGATGTCTCTTTCTCTCCCCCCAACAGAGGTGATCATGTCAGGTGAGTTTTGCAGTGAGGATGGCGACGAGGACTTAGACGGCCTCTGGGCCACCATCTCGGTCTTCATCACCCTCTTCCTCTTGAGCGTGTGCTACAGCGCCACCGTGACCCTGTTCAAGGTGAGAGAGAGAGAGAATGAATGTAGGAATGAAGGAATGAATGAGTTCAGCAAAGAGGACAGCATGGAAGGGAAAGAAAGAAGAGAAGAATGAAGGAGAAGGAAGAATGGGTGAATAAGACACAGACTGAATGAATGAGACACAGACATAAAAGCAGGAAGGAATGACAGACTGACAGAGCAGTTCCTCCCAGTGCTGACCCCTCTCACCCTTGCTCTCTCTCCCCTGCAGGTGAAGTGGCTTTTCTCCACCGTGGTGCAACTGAAGCGCGCGAGGGGGCCCGAGTACAAGAACGTGATCCAGCGCGTGGTGTAAGGGCCGCTGCCCCCGTCCGCCCAGAGACAAGGGGCCGGGACTCCCGGCTCCATTGGCAATACCACCCTGAGTCCCACAGCTGCCCCCCACCAGTGCTGTGCCTCTGGGAGACCCCCCTGGGGGGAGACAGGACCTCGCCCCACATGGCCTAATCGGCCCTCAGCCACTGGGGATGCTGCTGGGAGCTGGGCTAAGACTGGACCACTCATATCATGCAGGGAACAAGTGCCCCTAGCGAGGAAACAACCCTTCTCCCACTTCCCACCCTCCTGAGCCCAACAGTCCCTGCTCTGGGCTGGATCAGAGCCAGCGCTCCCTAGAGGGAAAGGCCACATGTCCCATTCCCCCACCCTGGGGCTAGATTGGAGTTGGTGCCCCCTAGTGTGTAAGGGCCCTGTGCCCCATTCCCTGTCCCTCTGAGCCAGCCAGCCCCACATCTGGGGCCGGATTACAAATGGCTTTGTCTCTATTGCTCTGAATGTTGCATATTTAGCTCCCGGCTGTTTTTTGTGACTTTTGTGGTTTGCACTGAGTGACCGTAAATAAATAAATATTCAATGCGGGCTCCTTGTTGTTCACAGCCTCCATCCCTGACTTTCAGGGGCCCCTGAGACCCTGCACTGTGTCTGTAGGAGGTGCCACCGGGCATGGGGAATAGACTGAGTGGTACCCACTGAACTGACCCCAATAGGAGGTGGGGGCCTAGCTACAAAACCATAGAGCAGGGCCTTTGTCCCTCAACCTCTTCAGGCTGGGACAGAGGATCAGCAAGGAGAGCTCTCCAGGGCAGGAAAAAGTTACCACTGATTAGAAAGAAAGAAAGAAAGAAAGAAAGAAAGAAAGAAAGAAAGAAAGAAAGAAAG
>NC_048309.1:41814788-41820424 GCF_013100865.1 Trachemys scripta elegans
TGGATCAAGTGGGGTCCCGCAGGGGTCAGTCCCATGTCGGGTGGTATTCGCATTAATGACTTGGATAACGGAGCGGAGAGCATGCTTCTAAAATTTGCATCTGTCACCAAGCTGGGAGGGGTTGAAAGGTTTTGGAGGACAGGATTACAATTCAAAATGGCCTTGACAAATTGGAGAATCGGTCTGACTTCAGCCAGATGAAATTCAGCAAAGACAAATTCAAAGGACTTCACTTAGGAAGGAAAAAAATCTAATGCACAGCTACAAAATAGGGAAGGACTAGGTAGGGAATAGCACAGCTGCAAACAGGGCCGGCTCCAGCTTTTTTGCCACCCCAAGCGGCGAAGGAAAAAAATAAACAGAAAAAAAAAAGAAAAACCTGATTGAAGGACTTGCCGCCGAAGTGCCACCGAAGACTAAAGCGGAGCGATTGAGCTGCCGCTGAAGAGGAAGCGAGGCACTGAAGGACCCTCCGCCGAATTTCCGCCGCAAACCTGGACGTGTCGCCCCCAAAATGGACGGACTGCCACCCCTTTCTATTGGCTGCCCCAGGCACCTGCTTCCTTCGCTGGTGCCTGGAGCCGGCCCTGGCTGCAAAGGCACAGCGGGCTCGAGTGAATCACAAATTGAAGATGAGTCACCCGTGTGATGCAGTTGAGAAAAAGCCAAATATTCTGGGGCATATTAACAGGTATGTTGTCTAGAAGACATGGGAGGTCATTGTCTCGTTCTGCACAGCACTGACGAGGCCTCAGCTGGAGTACTGTGTCCAATTCTGGGAAAGAGGGGGACAAACTGGAGAGAGTCCAGAGGAGAGCACTGAAAATGATCCAAGGGTGAGAAAACCTGACCTGCAAGGAAAAGTTAAGAAAACAGGGCATGTTTAGGCATGAGAAAAGAAGACTGAGAGGGGAGTGAGAACAGTCTTCAAATCTGCTGAGGGTTGCTATAAAGAGGACGGAGATCAATTGTTCACTGACGGTAGAGAAGACATAAGGGGCTTAGTCCACAGCAAGGGAAACTGAGGATTCCTGTTGTTGGAGGTTTTAAAGATCTGGCTGGACAAACCCCCGTCAGGGCCAGTCTAGGTTTACTTGGTCCTCCCTCGGCAACGTTTCTAGGACACTGGGACACTCCTCACTGACGGGAAGTCAATATAAGATCACCTTGGGTCAGGTCTGCGGATGACCCAAGGGTTGGCGGAGCGGGAGGTATTGATGATCCCGTGAAGACCTGGATCACTGGGTGAGCTGGGCCCATTCCACCCAGCGGCATGTCAACCCAGACAAACGCCAAGTTCTCCAGCTAGGCCGGAGGCGCGCAGCCCGGGCCAGCAAGGTCTCTAAAACGGACCCAGGGGTCAGGGTGCACCCACGGCTGAACGCGAGCGCCCAAGGCCATGCTGCGGTTACCCTCGGGTGGCTACACCAAAGAATCTGTCTGGAGTAGAGACCAATTGAGGCAGGTCGCGTGCAGCTCTGGTGGGCGCCTGTGACGGGAGGGGGCAGAGACAAGCCATGGGAATGACAAGGATGGAGGAGAAGCCGCCAGCGAGCACGCTCTGCGGAGTTATCAGAGAGGATTGGGGGGGGGGCAGGCTCCGGGCGGGGTTCCCCATCTTTGAAGGGATCAGGCAGCCGGGGGAATTCAAGGTCAGGCAAGATGGAGTGCCTGGGTTACTAACCAAGCAGGCGGCTGGTTAATAATCAGTGCAAGGGCTTTGCTAGAACCCCTCCCTTCCCCCCCTAATTATTTACGCTAAGGGAGCCAGCTAAGAAGGGAGATGAATGGAGATGGAAGTTAATCATCACAGGGAATTTCAGTGCAGTCAGCAACAGCACTGATAGTGGCTTCTGGCTCTCACCTCCTGAGCCAGCCACGCCCGCCTGTGGATCTGGATGAAGCTGGCGCCCCCTAGAGGGGACAGGGCCCGTGTCCCATTCCCAACCCCCCCGAAGGCAGCCTGTCCCTGCCCTAGGGCAGGATCGGACCTGGTGCCCCCTAGAGGGGACAGGCAGCATGTCCTATTCCCCACCCCCCGGAGCCAGCCTGGCCCCACCCTGGGGCAGGAGGGGAGCCAGTGCACCCTAGAAGATGTGGCCCGTGCCCCATTCCCCACCCTCCTGAGCCAGCCAGTCCCTGCCCTGGGGCCAGATGGGAGGCAGCGCCCCCTAGAGGGTCTGGCCTGTGCCCCATTCGCTGTGTCTGTCTCCCAGGTGTGGAGTTTCCAGCGGGCACAGAGCGAGCGGCTGCTCTCGTTCTACAAGGACAGGGCATCCCAGGCGGAGGGGTCCCTGCAGGAAACGCGCCAGAAACTCTCCACCCGCGACAGGTCAGAGCCCGGCCACCAGGGGTCACCAGGGACATGCCCCTGGGCACAGCACCCGCAATCCCTGGGGCATAGCTGGCACACGGTGCCTGGCCTGCTCAGCACAGCACGCACAGAGCCTGGCACTCGAGCACACGTCCTGGCAATGGGGGGGGACCCTGAGGGTGGGCAGATCGGGGCAGTGCCCAGCCCCTCTGACCCCACGTATCCTTACCCTCTACAGGGAGCTGGAGGCGCTGAGGCGGGAGAACGATGAGCTGAAAAAATATCTGAGCATCCTCAAGGCAAGCGCTGTCTGTCTGTCTGACCGTCTGTGTGTCATCCCGCCCGCTGTCTCTCCATCCGTCTGTGTGTCATCCCGCCTGCTGTCTGTCCATCCGTCAGTGTATCATCCCGCCCGCCATCTGTCCATCTGTCAGTGAATCATCCCGCCCGCTGTCTGTCTGTCCAACTGTCTGTGTGTCATCCCGTCCACTGTCTGTCAATCCGTCAGTGTATCATCCCGCCCGTTGTCTGTCTCTCCGACCGTCTGTGTGTCATCCCGCCAGCTGTCTGTCCTTCTGTCTGTGTGTCATCCTGCCCGCTGTCTGTCCGACTGTCTGTGTGTCATCCCCACCCGCTGTCTGTCCGACCGTCAGTGTATCATCCTCACCCGCTGTCTGTTCGACCGTCAGTGTGTCATCCTGCCTGCTGTCTGTTCATCCATCTGTGTGTCATCCCCACCAGCTGTCTGTCCATCTATCTGTGTGTCATCCCGCCTGCTGTCTGTCCGACCGTCAGAGTGTCAAACTGCCCGCTGTCTGTCTGTCCATCTGTCAGTGTGTCATCCTGCCTGCTGTTTGTCTCTCCGACCGTCTGTGTGTCATCCACCCGCTGTCTGTTCATCCATCTGTGTGTCATCCTGCCTGCTGTCTGTCTGTCCGTTCAGTGTGTCATCCCGCCTGCTGTCTGTCCATCTGTCTGTGTGTCACCGTGCCCACTGTCAGTCTGTCCGTTCAGTGTGTCATCCCGCCTGCAGCCTGTCCATCCGTCTGTGTGTCAACCCGCTCGCTGTCTGTCTGTCCGACCATCTGTGTCATCCTGCCCGCTGTCTGTTTGTCTGACCATCAGTGTGTCATGCCGCCTGCAGCCTGTCCGTCCGTCAGTGTGTCATCGTGCCCACTGTCTATCTGTCCGTCCGTCAGTGTGTCATCCTTCCCGCTGTCTGTCCGTCTGTCCGTGTGTCATCTCACCTGTCTGTCTTCCATCCGTCAGTGTGTCATCTCGCCTGCTGTATGTCCGACTGTCAGTGTGTCATCCTGCCTGCTGTCTGTCCGTCCATCAGTGTGTCATCCGGCCCGCTGTCTGTCCGTCCGTCTGTGTGTCATCCCACCTGCTGTCTGTCTGTCCGACCGTCTGTGTGTCATCCCGCCCGCTGTCTGTCTGTCCGTCAGTGTGTCATCCCCATCCGCTGTCTGTCTGTCCATCTGTCTGTGTGTCATCCCGCCTGCTGTCTGTCCTTCTGTCTGTGTGTCATCCTGCCCGCTGTCTGTCTGTCCATCCATCTGTGTGTCATCCCCACCTGCTGTCTGTCCATCCATATGTGTGTCATCCCGCCTGCTGTTTGTCCGACTGTGAATGTCTCATCCCGCCCACTGTCTTTCTGTCCGACTGTCAGTGTTTCATCCCGCCCGCTGTCTGTCTGTCCAACCATCTGTGTGTCATCCCGCCTGCTGTCTGTCCATCCGTCTATGTCTCATCCCCACCCGCTGTCTGTCCAACCGTCAGTGTGTCATCCCGGCCGCTGTCTGTCCATCTGTCAGTGTTTCATCCCGTCTGCTGTCTGTCCATCTGTCTATGTGTCATCTCGCCTGCTGTCTGTTTGACCGTCAATGTGTCATCCTGCCCACTATCTGTCCATCTGTCTGTGTGTCATCCTGCCTGCTGTCTATCCGTCAGTGTGTCATCCCGCCCGCTGTCTGTCTGTCCATCCGTCAGTGTGTCACCTCACCTGCTGTATGTCCGACTGTCAGTTTGTCATCCCGCCTGCTTTCTGTCTGTCTATCCGTCAGTGTGTCATCCTGCCCACTGTCTGTCTGTTCGACTGTCAGTGTGTCATCTCGTTCACTGTCTGTCCGTCCATCTGTGTGTCATCCCGCCCGCTGTCTTTCTGTTCGACTGTCAGTGTGTCATCCCGCCCGCTGTCTGTCCAACTGTCCGTGTGTCATCCCACCTGCTGTCTGTCTGACTGTGTGTCATCCCGCCCGGTGTCTGTCTTTCCGTCAGTGTGTGATCCCGCCCACTGTCTATCCGACTGTCCGTGTGTCATCCCGCCTGCTGCCTGTCTGTGTTCCTGTCTGTCTTCCTGTCTGCTGTCTGTCTATCCATGAGTCAGCCTTCCCACCATCCATCTGTCTGTGTGACCCCTGACCACTGTCCGTCTGTTTGCGCATTGTCCAGCCTGCTGTCCCTCCATCTGTGCCCTTCACCCCATGGGCAGCCTGTGCCCCCGTCTCTCTGCTGCCCCCTGGGACAGACTAACCCCCCTTCTGCCTCTCTCCCTGCAGGCCTCGCCCAGCCGATGCCAGGGCAGCAGGTCAGCCAACCCCGCCCAGGCCCGCCAACCCCTCCCAGGCCAAGGGCATGTGACATGGGAGGGTCTGAGGGGCTGGAGTGGGGTGGGACACGGGAGTCTTGGGCAGTGGATGGGGAGTGGTGGGAGTGGGGGTGCCAGGTGGGAGGGCATGGAGAGCTGAGGGCACTGAAGTTGGGATGGTGGGCGAGGGGGTGGGGAGTTGGGGGCTCTGGGAGTGGGGTGGTGGGCAGAGAGTTGGGTGCTGGGTGGGGAATGGGGAGTTGGGGGCCACTCGGGGTGTGATGCTGGGTGGGGAGTTGGGGGCACTGGGGGTGTGATGCTGGGTGGGCAGTTGGGGGGCACTGAGGTGCGATGCTGTGTGGGGAGTTGGGGGGCACTGAGGTGTGATGCTGGGAGGGGAGTTGGGGGCACTGGGGGTGTGATGCTGGGTGGGTAGATGGGAGCACTTGGGTGTGATGCTGGGAGGGAAGTTGGGGGCACTGGGAGTGTGTTGCTGGGAGGGGAGTTGGGGGAACTGGGGGTGTGATGCTGGGCGGGGAGATGGGGGGCACTGGGGGTGTCTTGCTGGGTGGGAAGTTGGGGGGGCACTGGGGTGGGTGCTGGGCGGGAAGTTGGTGGGCACTGGGGGTGTGTTGCTGGGTGGGGAGTTGGGGACACGGGTGTGTTGCTGGGTGGAGAGTTGGGGGGCACTGGGGGTGTGATGCTGGGCGGGGAGATGGGGGGCACTGGGGG
>NC_048309.1:41820480-41830960 GCF_013100865.1 Trachemys scripta elegans
GGGGGCACTGGGAGTGTGATGCTGGGCGGGAAGTTGGGGGGCACTGGGGGTGTGTTGCTGGGTGGGGAGTGGGGGGCACTGGGGGTGTGATGCTGGGAGGGCAGTTGGAGGCACTGGGGTGTGTTGCTGGGTGGGGAGTTGGGGGCACTGGGGGGTGTTGCTGGGTGGGGAGTTGGGGGGCACTGGGGTGGGTGCTGGGCAGGGAGTTGGGAGCACTGGGGTTGTGTTGCTAGGTGGGGAGTTGGGGGCACTGGGGTGTGTAGCTGGGTGGGGAGTTTGGGGGGCACTGGGGGTGTGATGCTGGGAGGAGATTTGGGGAGTACTGGGGGTGTGATGCTGGGAGGGGAGTTGGGTGGTACAGGGGGGTGTTGCTGGGAGGGCAGTTGGAGGCACTGGGGTGTGATGCTGGGTGGGGAGTTGGGGGGCACTGGGGGTGTGATGCTGGGAGGGGAGTTGGGGGGCACTGGGGGTGTGTTGCTGCGTGGGGAGTTGGGGGCACTGGGGGTGTGATGCTGGGTGGGGAGTTGGGGGCGCTGGGGGTGTGATGCTGCGTGGGGAGTTGGGGGCACTGGTTGTGTGTTGCTGCGTGGGGAGTTGGGGGCACTGGGGTGGGTGCTGGGCGGGGAGTTGGGAGTATTGGGCATATGGTGCTCGGCTGGGGTTGGGTGCTGGATGGGAGTGTGGGGAGATGGGGGCACTGGAGGTGCCCCATCCCCTCAGCCCTGAGCTGTGTTCCTTTCCCTTGGGCAGGGTCAGCACCCCCCGGCCAGTTGGCATCACCTCCCCCTCACAGAGCGGTAAGGAGAACCTGGGGGGGGGCGGCACTGGGGAGCCCCCTTGAAATAGGTCAAATGTGGTGACAAGTGTGTGAAGGCATGGGGGGGGGCCGTGAGTGTGCAAGGGTGGGGGCGCCTATGGGACTGTGGGCGTGTGAAGGCTCGGGTGCCCTGAGGCGGTGGGCGTGTGAGGGCCAGGGGTGTCCACAGGTGGTGGGTGTGTGAGGCGGGTTCTGTGGCACAGTGGGTGTGCAAGTGCTGGGGGTTCTCATGGGGCAGTGGGTGTGCAAGGGCAGGGATGCCTGCAGGGCAGTGGGTGTGTGGGCATGTGAGGGCTGGCAGGCGTACTAGGGCCGGGGATGCCCATGGGGCGGTGGGGGTTTGTGAGGTGGGTGCCCGTGGGGCGGAGGGCATGCAAGGGCTGGGCAGTGGGCGTGCGAGTGTGGGAGGTGCCCATGGGACAGTGGGTGTGCGAATGGGGATAGGGGGTTGGACTCCCTGTCTTCACCCGGCCTGTCCCCGCAGGTGCCCCGCGGCCCCGCACCCAGCTCTGCAGCCAGGTGGTCAGGTGAGAGTGTGTGCGTCCCTGCGCCCCCTGCTGGTGGGCCCGGGCCCTGCGGGGTGTGTGTGTGTGTGTCCCTGTGCCTGCTGCTGGCGGGGCCGGGCCCTGCAGGGTGTGTGTGTATGTGTCCCTGCGCCCCCTCCTGGCGGGTTGGGCCTTGCAGGGTGTGTGTGTGTCCCCGTCCCCCTGTGGCCCCTGGTGGCGGGGCCGAGCCCTGCAGGTTGTGTGTGTATGTGTGTGTCCCTGCGCCCTCTGCTGGCGGGGCCCGGCCCTGCGGGGTGTGTGGGTGTGTCTCCCTGCGCCCTCTTCTCGCGGGGCCGAGCCGTGCGGGGTGTGTGTGTGTGTGTGTGTGTCCCTGCACCCCCTGCTGGTGGACTAGGTCCTGGCGTGCATGTGCCTGCCCGGGGGGCACCCCCTATGACCCATGTAACGAGGTCTCTCCCCACACAGCCGCTCCTCCTCGCTGGAGTCCATCCCCTACCGCCTCTCCAGCACCCCCAGCTGGCTGGTGAGTCACCCTCGTGCCCCTTGGGGGGTGGCGGGGACTACACAGGGTGTGGGGGGCATGAGGGCCATGTGGGGGGTGTGGTGCCTGGGGCCATAGGAGGTAGAGGAGTGTGGGGGGGGCTGCCCGGGCACCCCACTCTGACTCACTCCATCTCTCCTTTTCCCAGCAGGCTCCGGGACCTACCCAGACCCCCACTGGCTCCAGCATTGGTGAGAGGGCCGGGGGCCCGGCTAGCCCCGAGGCCCAGGGGGCTGCCCCACGGCCGGCTGAGAACTGACCTGGTCACAGGGACAAGGCCTCAGAGCCATGGCTGCTCCCCCGCCCCCTGGGGCAGTCGCCCCCCACGGGCTCTGGCTGCCCCCCCCACAGGGCACTGGATCACCCCCCATCCCTTCCCACTTTCACTCCCCCTTCTCCAGAGCTGCCCCCCCCGCAAATCCATGACCCCCCCCTGAACTGTCTCCCCTCTGCTCCGCAGCCACCCCGTCTCCAGCCTCCACCCAGAGCCTGTCCTACTGGTGAGTGTGTGTGTGTGTGGGGGTGTCCCTGCCTCCCCCTGGGGGGCAGGACTGTGGGGCTGGGATTGTCCCAGGGGGGTCTCACTGCTGCTTTCCCCCTTCCCTAACCCTCTCTTCTCCCCCCAGGGCCTCCTCCTCCTCCACCCCGACCCCAGCGCTGGGCACCTTCCCCTTGCGCCCCCCCCAGGCGAGGGCCAGTGGAGGGCGAGGCTGGGCAGGGCCGGCGCCCCCCCACACTGGCACTGGGCATCTTTGCAGGTGAGCTGGGGGGATGGGAATGAGAGGTGAGGGGATCCCCCTCCCAGCCCATAGCAGGGTCCACAGGGCACCCGCAATCTGCCCCACTAACCCCTCCCCTCTGCCCCACAGATCTGAGAGAGGGGGGCACCCCTCGGGGGAGCCAAAGCACAGAGAGACCAAGACCCATACAGGTGAGGGGGGCAGGGGAGACCAGGTTGGGGGGCAGGGCTGAACAGGCTGGGGGTCAAGCTGGAGGACACTTGGGGGCAGAGTGGGCTGGAGGCAGGGGGCTCAGGCTTAGGGTATCTGGCTGTAGCATTCTGGGCAATTTCTTCTCTTCCCGCAGCTAAGGTTCACCCCCCAACTCACCCCCTCCCAGCATGGCAGGTCAGTGAAACTGGATTGGGGGGGGGGGGTCACACCCCACACAGACAGGTCTGGGGGAGGGGGGCTCAGAAGGGGGTAAGCCCCCAAAAGAGGGATCTGGGGAGGGGGGGGCTCAGAGGGGAACGACCCTCCCCCACGGGCTGTTCTGTCTCTTCACTAGGATTCTCTCCCCGCAGGGCCCCCAGTGCCAGCCAGGCCCCCCAACTGTAGCGTGTGGGGCACAGAAACCGCCTGGGCTCCCCAGCATCCGACGGACTCTCCCCTGCGGCCCCCTGGGGACCGGAGTGACTGTGCCTGGGGGGAGGGGGAGTACAGCCAAGAGAGCCTTCCCACCCAGTCACACCTGCCCTCCACACTTCCTAACAGCCCCCCCAGCCACCCAACACCCCCACCCCAGGCCAGTCTAACAGCCCCCCCCGTACTGCCCCCAGTGGCCCAGCCCAAGGGTTCCCATTCCTCCAACCCCCCCCACACCTGCCTCCCCACCCGGGCCAGGGCTCTGTTATCCCCACCCCCAAGCTGGGATCAGAGCTGTTGAGGGGGTCACACCACTGGACTCCAGCCCCCCATTATCTCTGCCTCCCCCCAGTGGGGGTGCCCCCAAATGGCTCTGATCCCACTGGAGCCCAGACCCCCCCCCACACATTGACAATAAATGTCTGGCTTTTCCAACTGGGCTGCTGCATATTTGGGGGAGAACTGAGGTTCAGCCATAACTCCCCTGTAACCTAGGAGGACGTAACCCCCAGCAGAGCCCCCCAGCCACTCTTCTCCCGCCCTTGGGGGCTCTGCTGGGGGAAGGGTTGGATGATTTAAGGGCGGGTTTTGGGGGGGGGAACGCCGACCTCCCAGAGCCCTAGTGGGAGTGGGCCGAGGGGGCAGCAGGAGGCGGGTGCTGAAGGAGGGAGTGGGGAAGAGGAAATGAGGGAGGAGAGGAGGAAACGAGTGACAGGGAACCCAGAGGAGACACACCCCCACTGAGCGACAGGGACCCCTCCCCACTGACGTACGCCAGCTACCGCCGAGGGAATGAGAACGTGAGTGAAGGAATGAACCAAAGCCCCCCCCCAGCCCCCATCCGGACCCACCCCCAATCAGACACAGGCCACAGGCGTGGAGTTCAACTTCAAACCTCGCTTTAACTCGCGCCAGCCGGGCATTATAAATTAACGACTCCAGAAAGGACCAACAGCCGCCAGGGAAAGGCCGCCCCGCACCCGCTCTCCGCCGCCCCATTTTCTCCTGCCCAGTTTGTAAAACCAAACCCACGGAGCCCCCACAGACCATCTCCCACCCCCTCCAGGCCAGATGCTGCCCCCACCCAGCTCCCTCCACCCGTCTCTCTGGGGAACAGGGCCTTAACGTGATCTAGAAGGAGGGGAGGGACGAACCAGGACAGACTCTAGAAACAGAGGTGCCTGAAGGAGGGGGAGTGGTAGGGGAAGTCTGGAGAAGGGAGCATACCTGAATCCAGACAACTGGTCAGAAGGTTCCGGGTTCTAGAGCACAAACCAGTAACTGGAGAACATAGGTTCTAGAGTAGAGGACTAGGAGTGAAATGGTATCTGGGGTCTAGAGCATGATAGAGGGAACTGGACAGCTGGGTTCTAGGTCAAGAGCTCCAAGTTCTAGGGCCTGTGGCAGAGCTTGGGGGTGTCCCTCTGTTCTAGCAGAGGAAAGGGATCAGGGCATGATTGGGATTCTAGAACACAGAGGTGGCGAAACAGGGTCCTAGATTCTAGAACAGGGAGGAGAACCAGGTCTTTGTTCTAGAGCACCAAGATGGGGGGGGAACAAACCCAGATCTGGATCTTGAGGCATGGAGAGCAAATTACAACAATGATCTAGGGAGCAGAACTGCGTAATATCAAGTTCCAGAACAGAAAGGGAGAAGGACCCGGGTTCTAGAGCTGGGGAGAAGTGGGGGGAACGTGGGGCCCAGGAATGGAGAGGCAGGGGGAACTAGATGCAGGACCCAGATCTGGGTTCTAGAACAGAGGGAGGAACTAGACAGAACAGAGCCCCAGCACACGAGTCGGTTCCCCCCAACCCCCACCCTCCCCGGGGAGTCTCCGAAGCTCCTCATTCCTGGGTGCCCAGGTCCTCTTCCTCCGGCTCGTCATCCTCCTCCTCCCCGTCGTCCTGCACCATGAGCCCGGCCTCCTCGTCCTCGTCCTCGGGCTCCTCGCCCAGGCACACCACCACCTCGGCTGGCTCGGGCGAGCGGGAGTAGAACCAGTTCAGCACCTGCTGGGCCCCCATGCCTGACTCGCGGCACAGGGCTGGCAGGTCGTCCTGGCGCAGCTGCTGCTGGGCGGCCCAGTACCGCTCCAGCGGGCCCGTGTCCGTGCGGGGCCCGGGCTCTAGGGCGGCAGTGGGGGGCACGGTGTTATCCCAGAACCACCGCAGGTGCCCGTGCTTGAGGGCGTAGCGGGTGTCCCCAAACCACTGGATGATCTCTGCCCGCGGCAGGCCGGTGATCCGCTCCAGCCACTGGTAATCCTCCCGCCGCGCCCACTGGCACCGCAGGAAGAATGACTTCAGCACCGCCAGCTGCTCCTTGCTCTTCCGCCGGCTCTTGCGCTGCCGCTGGGCCTCCAGGGTGCTGTGGGGGTGGCCGGGCCGGGCCCATGCCTCGGCCCCGTTGACGGCGGCTCCGGAGGAGGGCGGCGCAGTGTCGGCCGCCGCCAGCCGGCACGGTTTGCTGAGGTCCCAGGCGGTGTCGGGGTGGCTGGCGCCGGCCGGAGGATCCATCCAGGCCCGGCACGGAGGGGGCGGCGTGGGGAAAAGGCTGGGGGGCGGCGTCATCGTCTCTTTGGCTTTGGGGTGGGGGGCCGCGGAAGCTCTCCCCGGCTCTGGGGGCCCATGGGCCGCAGCCGAACAGCTCCCTGGGGATTCCTGGGGCTTGGCTTTGTGGTGTGTGGCCGTGGGGGCTTCCCTGCCTCCTGGGGCCTTGCCAGTTTGCGTCAGGGGGTCGCCAGGGGCCAGTAGGGCCCCGAAGGCTGGGCGGTTCTGGCGGCAGGCCAGCCGCGCCCGCGTCTCCTCGATCTCCTCGGCACTCCAGCTGATGCCGCAGCGCAGCCGCTGGGCCATGAACCAGGCCTTGACCTTCTCCAATTGCAGGCCATGGCGCAGACAAAGCAGTGCCAGATCGGCCAGGCTTGGGTAGGGGAAGTAGCTGAAGGCCTGGCGCAGCGGCTGGTGGCCGTCCAGCTCGCTGGTCTGGGACGCCTGGGTCCACACCAGCTGCAGGTCCTCCGAGATGGGCGGCAGGCAGATGAGGGCCGCCGGCGAGCTGGGGTTACCTGGCGACTCCTTGTTGGGGGGCATGGCTGGCCCCGCCACCGGGGGGTCCTTGGCCTGGGGCTCCCGGGCTGGGCAGCCCACGGGGACAGCTGTGGGGAGAGCGAGAGCGAGACCCAATCAGCAGGAGATACTGAGGAGGGCAGTGTGGGGTGCCCCAGAGCTCTATGGGAAGCCAAGCACTCTCCTCCTCCCTCCTCTCCCACCCCCAGGGGTGTTTGGGGGTGATTGCTACCCCCCCCACCCAGACAGCAACGGGGAGCAAAGGCTCTTACCTGCGTTAAGGGGGTCTGAACCCCAAATCGTCAGTCCCACGTCCCCCCGGGGAGCCTGAGACCTGGGAAGAGAGACACAGACAGGTGAAAGGGATGGGGATAGAACCCAGGAGTCCTGGCTCCCAGCCCCGCTTTCTCTAACCTACTAGACCCTGCTACCCTCCCAGAGCTGGGATAGAACCCAGGAGTCCTGGCCCCCAGCCCCCACTAGGCAGGAGACACACAGCACAGTTCTTGCCTCAAGAACTCAGAAACATTCAAATAATCAAATGAGATAGATATCCAGGAATTCATTTCCACCGTATTTCAGGGGATTCAGGGACCAGCTCCTACCTTCCTTAGCTAGTTAGGACAATTATGTCTTTGGGTGTCGTTAGTTAGGGAGGTAGCCGAACGATCCTGGAAATAAGTTTCCTGGGGCAGCACCGGTGCTTGTTGTGTGTCTGTGACCAGGCCGCAGAGACACTAGGATAAGACGCACAATAATTACTAATAATGCAATTCAGTTTAATGCGCAATTACTGCTAACAAATAATCGAACCCCGATTGCATTACTTGGGGATTAGCTTCTAGAAACGATTGCTCCGTGACGAACTTACTGGCTCACAAAGAAATAGTCAAACCATTATAAAAATAATTAGCTTGTGGAAAGGATTGCTTGGTTATTGACCAGCTAATTAAATAATTGACCAATAAGTACTAATTAGTCGCTAATACCACAAAATATTTGACCAGTGGTTTGGAAACTAGAGGGTCGTGCATTTCTTCGCTTATGGAGGCCAGGCGTTATCCAACCCCAAGCCAGCTGCTTGTCTGTCTTTCTGGAACGCCGCAGCCGATGCTGCCAGGGAGGCTCTAGGCAGCAGTGACTGGAACAACCCAACCGAAAATCGGCACGGCCGTTGGCACTGCGAAGTTGGCTGAGCCCTGGGCTTGGCCAGCCCCTCGAGTTAAGTGCAAATAGCTTATTGCCTGTGCTGCTTCCGAGAGCCCCCGGCTCCGACCGCTCCTAGAAATCGCTCCCAACGTCCCCGGCCTTCGCTGCACTCTATTGCCGTGCGATAAAGTCCAGACGGATCCGCATGGGCAACCTCTTCCTGATCACATCTGGCTGCTTGCCGCCGCAAGTGAGTAATGGGCCAGGTTCCCATGGAACAGCCATTTAAGCAATGTTCTCCCTGTGACGCTAATCTATCGGCGCCGTCGGCCGACGCTTCTCATGGTGGAGCTTCGTTTCCGTGGCGCAGGCAATGGCATGACGCTCTTGATCTTCCAAGAGAGGCCGCTGGCTTTGTAGCATTGTTTCCATTCTGCAGGCAACAGCCTGGCGCTGGTGGGCTCCCTGCAGCTGCCACTGGCATTGGAGAGGCGTCTCCATGGCGCGCTCTCTGTGCTACCAATTGACGGGCGCATTTGGCCAGCGTCTCCAAGGCACAGGTAGTGGCGCGGCAACAACAGTCCCCCTGCAGCCACCGCTGGAGAGCTGTCTCCATGGCATGAACTAGCCTCTGGTGCTCTCCCGGTGACACCAGGCGCTGGCTCCCACCACCTCGGTAACAGCACGCAGCGCATCCTTGGGCTGCAGACGCCATTGATGGCACACGGTTTGACCCTTTGCTTTGGTTGCTGCTGGTTGCTTGTTGGTCCTGGGCAGGATAGACAGTGAACCATAAAATTCAAAATCAGATCTTAGCACTCCTACCTAGGGGCTTCCTCAGCTCAGCCAATGCCCAGAGGACGGAGCGTTGGAGAACCCCATTTTTTAGAAGAACGTTGTCCATTCTTCCACCTTCTCCAATGGCGTCTACATCCAAATACCCAGTGCTGAAGGACTCTGTAATCTAGCGGAAAAAGGCAGAACCCAAACCAACGGCTGAATGCAGCAGGCAGCCAAATTCCAATTGGAAAGACAGCCCCAATTCCAGAAGAAAACCATTGGCCCAAACAGCCAAGGGAAGTGGCATCTCCATATCTTGAGCTCTTCAAATCCAGACTGGAAAATACGCTCTAGTCCAATGCATGTTATTAAGGCTAAATACAGGGACACTGGGTAAACTGAATGGCTTGTGATCCAAACTACATGATCTAACGTGTCGACTGGATGTCACCTCTACGAATCCTCGTTAGTTCGGTTCCAGCCCACAGTCTTTGAGGTTTATCAACCAATCCTTATTGTGCATAAGCGGAAGAGCAACGTGGCCAGGGGAACTAGAACCGTGAACGCCAGAGCTCTGTGAGGCATATTTGCGTAAGGTAGAACACGGCGGTATCGGAGCACATGAACTATCAGCCTATGTACCGTTAGAGCTCTGAGTACAGACGCCCCCCGTGTTACGCAAACCCGACTTACGCAAATCCGCAATTACGGAAAAAGTTCCGTATGCTAGAAACAGGAGGGGTTTTGTGTGTGTGTGTGTATAATGGTCAGGTATACGTTTCTGATTTACGCAAAATTCGAGTTACGCAAGGCCTTCTGGAACGGAACGTTGCATAAGTCGGGGAGTGTCTGTAGAAGAGCTGTTGCTGGTTTTCTAATTTTTAGCACTATTAATGGTCATAAATCACTTTTCCCTAAAACTGTCGGCTCGCTCTGGGGTCTCAGAATTTGTACCCGGTGTTGGCCGGGCGCTGGGCAGGTTGTCAGTGTGAGGGGATTTATTGGATCTCCGGGTTTCACCCCAACAGACGGGGTCCTTTCCACCAACGCCCGCCATGTTTCCGAACATTTTGGACTCGGTTGGATGCAGCATTCAAAGGTCATCGCGTTACAGTCAAATGGAGAAATGTCACCGATTGGAGGGGTGGGCCTGACTATGCTTGGTAAACTAGACCCCACTCCCCTCCCAGAGGCAAGGATAGAACCCAGGAGTCCTGGCTCCCAGCTCCACTGCTATAACCACTAGACCCCACTCCCCTCCCAGAGGCAAGGATAGAACCCAGGAGTCCTGGCTCCCAGCTCCGCTGCTCTAACCACTAGACCCCATTCCCCTCCCAGGGCCAGGGATAGAACTCAGGAGTCCTGGCTCCCAGCTCCACTGCTCTAACCACTAGACCCCATTCCCCTCCCAGAAGCAAGGATAGAACCCAGGAGTCCTGGCTCCCAGCTCTGCTGCTCTAACCACTAGACCCCATTCCCCTCCCAGGGCCAGGGATAGAACCCAGGAGTCCTGGCTCCTAACGTACAGCAACAGTTCTTGTCCCCTAAAGAACAGAGAGAGCTCATTAAAGTAAACCAATCAATCTAATTAAAGTAACTAAGCACTGATACGTTTCAATCATATTGACGGGAACAACAGCCCAGACCTACATTAACGAGATCACTGGGGCCAACCTGGTCTTTCCGTTGCTCACCGAGATGGACTGAGAACTCACCAGGCCTGAAATTAGCCCCTGTTCGTTACCACTCCACTATTAATTGACGGGCCCCTCATTACAGAAATAACTGATGAGTGATTAGCAATTACCGGATCATCGGCCAAACAACGCCCAACAAACATGAAGAACCAGGAATTAGACTCAATCGGGGGGTGACCAGACCATGTCCCGACTGCAGGGCCTTGGTCTTATAGGTGCCCACCCACCCCCGTCCCCATGAAAGAGCGTCCTGATTGGTCACCCAAAATCCAGCAAGTCCCTGGTGGCTACCGGCCAATCAGCCTCATCATCAGCGACTAATTAGCAGGGAACTGACCAGAAATTCCACCATGTGGTAATTATGTAAAATAAGCGAATCCAGCTTCCTAATACGCTAAAGACCCTCCCCCAACTCCTCCCCCAGAGACCCCCCCAGACCCCCCTAGCTCCAATCCCACCTTCTCCCCAGCTCCCAGAGCCTCCCCACCCCAGCCCCTTCCCCAGAGACCCCCCCAGACCCCCCCAGCTCCCAGAGCCTCCCCACCCCAACTCCTCCC